>NW_020290017.1:0-195986 GCF_003144195.1 Ceraceosorus guamensis
CAAATCTGTGCGACCAGCCGAGACACCCTCGACTTGGGAGCGGTGCATCAAGCAAACACAAAATTTGCCGGTGCGATGAGATGCATTCAGAATTCACACATCACACAGCTTCGGACCCGGCGGCAAGAGCGGAGTTCTCAACCCAAGTTGCGAAACGTTCTCAAGGAGCCCGTTGCGATGTGAACGTCGGCAAGAGGGCTGGCTTCGCCACGCGTGCCCGACCCCGGGACGGACCAGCTGGCCAGCCAAGTCAAGTCGAGGAGCGAGCGTATTTCCCCTGCACATGTCAGCACTCTGAGCGCCCCCGTGTAGAAGCTGCGAGAAAGTCATCGAACAGTCGTGACTGCCTGCTGCGCACATTCACATTCCTGTAGGAAAGGTACTCGAGCTCGCTTCCTTGGCCAAACAAAACGAGGTGCATTTGTGCTTGGCCCATCCGGCGGCACAAGCCCAGGATGCGCGACGGCGAGATTGCCGAGTTGCAGCCGTGGTCCGATGTCTGCGGCCAGAGCTCGGGAACGAGTGCCAGTCTGAGTGGTGGTGCTCGATTGGAGATGCGATTACGAGTGGAGAGGCGTAAGGCCATCGAGTCTTGAGTCGTGCATGGAGCGCAAACGAAGCTTCGAGGAACTTCAATGTGTGACAGAAAGGCGCTCGTGTACATAGCGCATACAGCAGCGTGAAATGGATGCCCCCTGTTTCAAATGTCCAAAAATGGCAGCCTGCAGCAGAATTAAAGCTCGATCGTCCTGTGCCTACACACGCGTAGGCCATGCAGCTGATGCGCCTGCGCTGCTGTGGGCTGCTTTGCGCACGACATCTCGCGGCGTTCAAGAGAAGAATTCGTGATTGACCTGCTGCGGATGACTTGCATGAGCATCTATATATACAGTATATAGCGACGCACGACCTTCAGACGCGCGACCGGGCGTCTTGCGTTTCAAACCATGAATCCTCAACGTTGCGAACCGAATGGGGGTGGGTCCCTTAACTGTGATCTGAGATCGAGCCCGTCAAGGAGAGCATATACCAAGGTGGGCTGCACACCTCACAAATCCACGATCGACTTTTGACAGCATCAGCATGCAAAGAGCTGCGACCTGCCGATCATTGAACACGCGGATGCAGCACTGTGACTACATACAATACCCAGCTCCTCTAGCGCTTCACTTGTCGTCTTCGCATGTGAGCCGAGCATGGTCCCTTGAAATTCTCATTCTCGCTATAGGCGGCAGCCTGCACGCTTGCTGTCCCTGAACCAGGCAGGTTAGAGTCGCGAATCACGAGTCCTGCAGAAATCGGCCCTCACTCGGAAAGGTCGGTTGCGCGCCAGATCGTGAAAGAGGATGGATGAGGGCAAAATCGCATCACGCCAAGGCGAGGCGGGGACGATCGACGCTTTCTCGATCTTTCGACTCGGTGGTCGGGTCTCGCTCCTTCGTGCACGCCTACTCACGTGACTACTACTACTCTAGAATTTTCTGGTAGTCACGTGCAGCACTCCAGAAGGACGCGTCTCATCAGGCGTTCCCGCACGAGCTTCTGAAGCTCTGGCATGAGCACCTTTTTGTGTGTGGAGTGATGCGCGTCGTCACCTTCATTTTTGCCCATGGGTTGCGCGGCGCGGTACACCCACCAAGACTGTCACTCGCCTCTTGATATGTCTCGATCATCTGGTCTGTATAGTCTTCCAATAAAGCAACAATCCATTCGACCTGGGCAGATGCAATGACAAGATGTCGACAGCAACGCATAGCCCGCTCGTTCACGACGGCTCTGTCAGAGATGAGAGCGACGACATGATCGTGGACCCGTCGAGTCAGCCCGCCTGGAGCAGCGAGCAACCATCTGCGCCCAATGTGATCGAGATCCTCAAGGCTTTCTTTGCAGCGCAAGAGCAGCGCCGATCTCACTGGGCAGAGTTCGATGATGCATTGGCATCCATCAACTCCCCTGCGGATGCGGCGTCAAACAGTGCTCGATCCGGCCAGCATCACTCTTCCTCTGCCCAGGCCGACGCACACGACTCGCCCGCAACCTCAGCAAGAGGCTGTCAAGCATGCAGTGCCCAGTCTCTTTCATCGCTCCCGCTCACAGAGACAGACCTGCCAAGAATCCTATCCCTCGTCACTGCCGGCCTTCTCGACGCCTCTCATCGCGTTCGCACGTGCTCTACGGAATTGCGCGGCAGGCAAGAAGAGGACCTCGCAACTTCAGTGGATCGCGTTCAGGATCTGGAGAACGATGTGCTAAGGAGCGTCGTGCGAATCGAGACTATCAGAAGGGACGGCCAGAGGGATCACCATGACGAAGTGCAACAATGCTCAGACAGGATCCGCTCATGCAGAGAGGAGATTCAGGAGGCATGTGCAGAGATACAGGCCGAGCTGGCCGAGCGGACACTCGAGACGGCAGAATAGATGGAGAGCATATGTGATTGCTCTAATGAGCTGTAAGCGAGCGACGCGCTCAGGCTTCGTTGAGAAGCGAGGCTGCGACGGACGAGATAGAGGGAAGACAAAGGCAAGATGCGAAGCCAGGTGTATGCTGTTGAAAGACGGTGACGTTGGTTTGCTGCTGGTGTACATCTTGTTGTGGTGTGGAACATTGATCATCAAGGCGAAATAGTGAGACCGACCGCGCATGCGCCCGTAAGCATGCCCGGTGGCTGGACGGAAAGGGACAAGAAAGGGACAAGAAAGAGACAGGAGGCGAGCCCTCTATTTCTTCTTACTTTCCTCAAACGCATAGTCGGCCACATCACCGCATTCACAAATGAGGTTCATATCGCCGTGGCTGCAGAGGAGTACTCTGTCAGCTGAGATGGCCACTCGTGATGCTTCGATCTTCGACTGCTCATCCTACTCACGCGTCATCAAGGCGGCCAACGGAGGGCCAGAACTTTCTCTCGCGAGTTGCTTGCGAAGGGTACACCGCCAGCTGACGAGAATAAGGCCTATCCCACTCTCCATCGCTCAAGCACTCGACTGGATGAGGGGCATTCTTAAGAGAGTTGTTGGTCGGATCATCGCCTTGCTTTCCGTCTGCAATGTCTTGGATCTCGCCGCGAATGGAGATCATGGCGTCGCAGAATCTGTCCAGCTCGGCAAGCGACTCTGACTCTGTTGGCTCGATCTACAAACCGACCAGAGAACGTCAGCCATAGTGTTCTGGCCACAGATAGGCCAGCTGTATGCGTCTCACCAGAAGACCAGTGCTAATGGGCCACGAGCAAGTTGGAGAATGAAACTAAGGCAGAAGGACGTTGGAAATCAGATTCCGGGCAAACGGTGTGATGCCGACATCTCGATACTCACGCCGTAATCATGCAGACGTTTGGCAACGTCGCTGACTGTAATCTTGTGCGCTCCAAACTCGGCAAGGTCGAGCAAGAATTCGTGAGCGCAACGGCCGTTTCCATTGACATATCGAAGCTTGTAGTGTGGTGCGAGGCGCTTTGCCATGTAGTTCGCAGACAGCAAAGAGACCGTGGAGCTCTTGCGCAAGCCTTGCCAGCCCAACATCTTTATATAAGCCCAAGCAATGGTCAAGATGCTCGCGCTGCCCCATGGCGCAGCAGAGATCGCTTCGATTGCCTTCTCTCCTCCAGCTCGACTGTCTAGAGGGTGACCGGGGAGGTATGGCGCCAAGTGAGCAGCACAACCAATAGGTCCAACGCCTGGCCCACCGCCACCGTGAGGAATAGAAAAGGTCTTGTGCAAGTTGAGATGGGTGACGTCAGCACCGATCACACCTGGGCTTGTCAGTCCGACCTGAGCTTGCATGTTTGCGCCGTCCATGTAGACCTGACCACCGTTCGCTGGACCGAGGCGGAGATCGTCCCTAGTCAGCTTTGCTACAGTCAGATCATGCGCTCGCATTGACTCACCATGAATGAGCTCGCACGCCTCCCGCACACCCTCTTCGTACACTCCATGGGTGCTCGGATAAGTTACCATGAATGCAGCTAGAGAATCTTTGTACTTCTCCGCTTTCTCGCGCAGATCTGCAAGATCGAGGTTGCCGTCCGCCTGGCTCTTGACAGCAACAACTCGCATTCCAGCCATGACAGCACTAGCGGGATTCGTTCCGTGCGCAGAGGTGGGGACGAGACAGATGTCCCTGTGACCCTGGCCATTGGCGTCGAGATACGCTCTGATGACACTGAGGCCTGCAAACTCCCCTTGAGCGCCCGAATTGGGTTGCAGCGACACTGCAGGGAAGCCAGTGATCTTGCAAAGGTCGGACTCGAGCTCAGCGATAAGCTCGGCATATCCCTTTGTCTGCTCGGCCGGTGCGAATGGGTGTATGCCGTTGTATCGAGGGTCGGAAAGCAGGCTCATACTGGTGGTCGAGTTGAGCTTCATGGTGCAGGAGCCGAGTGGGATCATCCCATGTACTAGCGAAAAGTCCTTTGACTGCAGGTGATGGATGTACCTCAGCAGGTCTGTCTCGCTCCGATGGGCATTGAAGACGGGCTGTGTCAGGAAGTCGGACTCTCGAGCGAAGGGGCCCTGCTGCCCTTGTGCGTTGCCGATCGAAAGCGTCTCGAGCGCGGCGGCATCGAGGCCCGCGCCACTGGCGAGGCGGAGCAAATCCTCGTGCCTGAGCTCCGGCTTGCCAGCTGCTCGCGCGAACGCATTGATGACGTTCAGCAGCTCCTCGAACGTGACGGTCTCATCAAGGGTCACGCCGACTCTTGTAACTGAATCAGCTCTGACGTTGAGGCGAGCTGCCGCAGCCTCGCTGTGCACCTTGGCTGCTGGAACGCTGATTGGAAGTTCGATGGTGAGAGTGTCGAAAAAAGCTTCACCGGCATTGTCAGCCGGCAGACCAAGATCAGAGAGCGCGAGCGCCAAAAGACGGGTCTGCGCACTGAGTGAGGGAGAGAGAAGGGTAGCAGCATCGGTCAGTCATCCGCTGCGCAAGTCGATTCTCGATGGCGAGCCTGATCTCCCTTTTGCAGGACGCGAGCAGCGGGATCGAATCAATCCACTCACTGCACCTTGGCTGCGATCTTTCTGAGCCCTTTGGGGCCGTGGTAGCAAGCATACATGGCGGCCATGTTGGCCAGCAGCGCTTGCGCTGTGCACACATTTGACGTGTAGCGGGAGCGCTGCTCGGCCGTCGTGTAGTGTTGTTTTGCCTTGACATCCTGGGAGGCTGCTGCGTTGGCCGAAGTGGTCGCGAATTTGCGAAGCGACGTTGCAACAGCCTTTGGCGCCGATACGCTGGCTTGCGCCAAACGCTGACTCCGGGGCCCGGCCAGTCGTACGAAGGACATTGCTGCCGAGAGCGCTCGATAGTGTCGCAAGGCGATTGTCACAGTTGGCTAACGCTGGGGGTGCCGAGCGAAGGCGGAGATGACGAGAGTCACAATCACGCAGCTGAATCCAAAGCTGCTAACTCGAGGAAGTGCTGGTTCTGTAGGTGATGAGGAGGTGAGCAAGACGGCGAAGGCAGAAGCTCTTTGCCTGACCAATCAAGAGACAGCTAATGATTGTGAGCTTGCGAAGAGGAGCTATCGGTACAAGTCGCGGTCGCCCTCATCCATCACGGTTGCTCTACTGTAGCTGTTTCACGCAAGCATGCAGCGGCGGCAACGTGAACGAATCTTTCGCTCGCGCGTCCCTACTGCATGCATGCTGCTGATGCGCGCACCATCGCAGCCCACACAACCGAAGAACGAGAGCAGCAGGCCTGCTGTGCACGTAAGGTACGAGTCACATCTTCAGACCACTCAATCCAGCAAAGATCGTATCGGTTCGACAGCGACGATGCGCCAAATTGCTCGGGGACATCTCCGCGGTCGCGACGCGTGTAAAGCCGGCTTCTTCCGCGCTGCCACCGTGCGCTCGCTCGCTGAATCGATTCAGATTGCGACCCGTGACCCGGCTCGGCCTCTTCAGCAATCGTGAATCGTGAATAGACGGGCCTCTTTCATTTTGTGCGGCGCGGTCAAACGCTATAGCAGCGCGCGAAGATTTCTATGCAGCCAGCAATCCCATTCACCACGATTTGTAATCTAAGTTGCACTCACTGACTCTTGACTCAAACTCTTGACACGGCTCGCGACTTGATCATACATTTTGATCGAGTCTGGTCCTCGATCCTCCCACCAAGACGACACGTTGCTATCGGAGATCTGTATACCTCCTTGAATAGTCGCGCTATTCAAGACCGACTCAGACTGCTCACATCAGCAACATCCTCGACCAGCAAGGCTCCAGGTGAAGCAACCTCGCTCCTTGCGCGAGGTCAACATGAGTCTGCGTCAATCGTTCGTCGCAGCTGTATCTCTGCGCACCACCGCACCGGCACGGAGGGCTTTCATCAGAACAGCTTCGGCGTTGCCTGCAGCAAGCCCTTCAGCCACTCCCTCATCTACATCTCAGGCTCCCTCCTCGCGGGCACTGGCATCACAGGCTCAGCCATTGCCGCTTGGTAGTGTCTCCGAGAGCGTCTTCGCTCCACTGGATGACTTTTCTCCTCGGCACATTGGTCCTCGCGATGAAGACATCCAGAAGATGCTCGCCGAGTTGGGCTACAAGTCATTGGACGATTTCATTGCGGACGCTGTGCCAAAAGAAATCAGGCTCGACGCCGACGGATCAAAGACGACGGAGAGCTCGAGCTCAGCAAGCGCTACTCCTATTATCGCTCTGAGTGAGAGCGAGCTGGCAAGAAGAGGTCTGGAGATTGCCGAGAAGAATGCCAACTTCAAGAGCCTCATCGGTCTGGGATACCACAACACCAATGTCCCTCCCGTAATCCTGCGCAATGTGAGTAAGCGTCACACGTGCTGGCACTGGCAGCAGAAAGATGCAGAAGGGGGTCTTGAGGCTCAATGTCCCTGCCCAACTGTCTGCCAACTGTCTAGGTGCTCGAGAATCCCGCCTGGTACACGAGCTACACGCCGTATCAACCGGAGATCGCTCAAGGTAGGTGCTCAGACATTCCTGCACCTGTTAGCCAGACGCGCAGTTCTGACATACAACTTCCTCTCCTCAGGTCGACTGGAATCCCTCCTCAATTATCAAACAATGATCAAGTCTTTGACTGGCCTCGACATCTCCAATGCGTCCTTGCTGGACGAGGGAACGGCTGCTGCCGAAGCAATGACGCTGTCGTACGGTCACGGCAAGTCCAAGAGGAAGACTTTCCTGGTGGATGAGCGCGTGCTTCCGCAGACAATTTCCGTCCTTCGCCAGCGCGCAAGAGGCTTCGAGATCAACGTGGAGGTGGTGAATCTGTCACAGGGCTTGCCAGAGTCCCACAAGACATCCAAGGATGTCATGGGCGTCTTGGTACAGTATCCTGACATCGACGGGCGTCTGAAGGACTGGTCATCCTTGGCAGAAGAGACGCACAAGGCGGGTGGTTTAGTGGTCTGTGCTGCTGATCTGCTGGCTCTGACGATGGTCAAGCCGCCTGGAGAATGGGGCGCAGATATTGCTGTCGGCTCTTCGGCACGATTCGGAGTGCCCCCGGGCTTTGGCGGCCCACACGCTGCTTTCTTTGCAGTCCGAGACAAGCTCACGCGCAAGATGCCCGGAAGACTGATCGGAGTCAGCAAAGATGCTCGAGGAAGCAAGGCATATCGCCTCGCCCTCCAGACCAGGGAGCAGCACATTCGACGTGCGCAGTAGGCCCTCTCTCGCGCTTCATCAACACCTCCGTCCGGAAACCTAATTGCTGCCCAGTCTGTCCTCAACGGGCAAGTGGGTTGGCAATCCCTCCTCTCAGCAGCCATTCTCGCCCGCGTTGTGCCGAGCCACGACCGTCGGCCCCACATGCCTGCCTCATCGCTACAATACTCTGACTGCTACTTCTCATGCACTCAACTGTCACGCTGGTCACGTTCCCATCAATGTATGCTGTTGTCATTTCTTTCAGACAGGTGGCTCGGCAGCGCTGTCTCGATCATCCGGCACAAGCTCTGCCTTTGGCAGGCATGCACCACGCTGAGGGTGCTGAAGAAGCCAGATCGCTGACAGCCTTCGACGCAGGGTCTGCCTGCTCAAGTTCTACCGATAAGGTTGAGGTACAGTAAGACAAGTCACGAGCAACGAGATGCAGACAGCGGTGCAAGCCGCGTAAACTTGGAAATTGCCAGAATAGGCAAGCGCGGTGTGCACGAGGAGATGCTGCCCCTTCCTTAGCGCGCCGCCCGACATCGTCTCCATCACGTCACTGTACTAGTCTAGTAGTAGTAGACTACGACTCTTGACTACTACTACATACTATTGGTCCGGCATTCATAGCTGCATCACTGCACCATCATCACTCACAATTTTACTTTAAGTTGCGCCGGCAAGGTTGGATGATAAGTACGAATCGGCACCGTCATCGGCGCGGTATGAGGCTCTTTAACTTGCTCGCTGGAAATCCCTCATCGACGCGCAAGGGCTCGTCTACAGGGTCATTGAGAGACCTTGGGCGGCCGGGGAAATGAAAACACAATGAGGAAAGCCATCGCTTCCAGTGCTGCTTTCATTTTGGGGCGGCACGTGTAGGACAAGGGGAGAGTCAGCTGACTTTGTGAGCTCGCGATCCTCCAATCTAGACTACAGCGACTACACGCTTCAGAGCTCATGACGCTCGCAGTCATATCGGCCTGTCCAGTCTGCGATACTTAGCGCGGTTTCATCGGGGGGAAGCCCGTTGTCTCAGATCGGGCTCTGCGCGCGCTTGACACTATATCAATCCGACACTCGGTTGCTTGTGTGGCAGCAGTCTCCAAGGCGAATGGTAGATGTTGAGATGGAGAAGGTGTTCAGAAATCCACCATGCAACTCTATCTCTAGCGCACCGAGGCGTGCGCCTATCCTCTGACTGATCATAGCTTTCCGAACTCCACGCAAAATGATGAGAATAACGCTTGAACGGATGGTTGCTTGTGTATCGGCGGGTCGGATTCTCGCAAGCAGCGCTATAGCGCTCGCACTCGCTTTCGCACGCTGCGAGCGAGGAACCACAAGCAGGCTCAAGACCCTCATCCGGCTGCGTTCATCTGATCAGCATGCTTTCCACGTGCGTTCCGGAGTTGCTGGGGCAGCAGACGACGTGCCCGTTCCACGTAAAGATGGTTGGCATCGCCCATAGCATTTTGGTCATGAGGGTATCTGCATGAGGACCAGGATGAAGATGATCAGAGCTAGGACATACGTGTGATGCCTGCTTCTGAAACGCTAAGTTGCCGATAATTGTCTCGGCAACAACCAGTCCTGAAATAAGGTTGGACGGTGGTTCATCATGGTCTCACCTTCGTCGCGACTAGCGTGAAATTTATGACCTCCGCGGCCAACACAAGCTGCTGTTGCTCACACGCGCCCTGCTGTCAGTCAGGCGAGGCTGAAGGTGGGCGTGGCGTGCATACCGTGCAGCAGCAGTGTGAGTCATGGCGGGCTGTATGCATCACGAGCAGCACAACCAGCACTACTGAGCTCTGACTCACCACTCACTCAAACCCATGACGATGCATGCTGATCGATCGAGGCCCAATCTTCTCGACTTTTTTTTGGGAGAAGACACAAAGACTCGATGACGGGCCAACGTCGCGTTGCTGCACCATCAGCTGTCCGGGCGCTAAGAAGCTCACAAATGACGACTGCGTGTGACTGACAGGCCATCTGACCACCATCAGCATCGCGTCTGCTTTTCAGCGAGCAGAGCAACACCTGCTCCGATCTTGTCTCTGCTCAGCACGACAACGCACAACAAGACGACCCATCGTAGAGACTTTCACAGCAGCAGAGCACTCATAATCAACCCATATCAAGGAAAAAGGACATCATCCCACCCGAGCTCTCCGAGGCTACACAGCCACTGGCCCCTCAGCATCACCCTTGGAGAAGCGAGAGGCACCTTCGACTGCGCTAGTCCGCGACGTACTACCCACAGCTCGACTCAATCCCCGCTGGACAGCAGTGCACGAGCCCGTCTCTCTTTGTATCGCTCGCTATAGCGTGGCCAAGTCGCGCCGGTCGGGACGCTGTGGCGCAGAGACAGCAGCCCACTCTGACTGCGACGGGATCGGCGGGCCTATAGAGCAACCTCAACGCCTGGTTTCTCCGCTGCTCAGTCGAGCGCGCCACCCACCTTTTTCTCGTCGAGTCAAGCTGTGGCGAGCCCTGTGCCAGCTGAGAGCGAGCTTCACAGGGGAGCAGAGCCGAAACCGAGTCGATTGATGAGCATCTCGCCTCCTGTCAAACCTATAGTGATCCCGGTCTCCAGAAGCGACGCGGCTTCACACGAATCAAAGAGCAGTATCCCACGGCGCATCAATGGCTGCTGTGGCCTAAGCGCAGAGTGACTCGGTGTTCCAGTCCTTGTGTCACGTTCTTAGCGTTAGATTGCTTAGGTGAGTTCAGGTTCAGGTTTAGCGCTAGACAAGACTCTCTCCGTCCCGACACGGAGAACTGCCCAGCTTGCTGCTTGGAGTGAGGAGCGCAAAAAAGAAGCCGGTGGGAAGGCCCCCCAAGCTTTGAGCCCTTGCTAGCGTGTGCGTGCCCGCTCAGCATCCATCCATCGTCTTGTGTGGTTGCAACCTTGCTGGCTCAGCGGGGAGATTCTGCTCTGTCGTTGATGCTCCTCAGCGGTCCTCTCTGGCTCTTGCCAGACTGAACTCCCAAAGCTGGCTTTCCCTAAACAAATGTCGCGCTTACGTTTGCGGGCCTTGGTGGACCAGTGTTCATGCTAGTCCAGGATGGGAACAGACGGGTCGAGGTGGTGTATATGCTGTCGCTGAGTGATGCGCGCACCCGTGACAGACCTCAGAGCAGCTGTTTGGATGCCGCATGCTTGTTTGCGACTCGTCATCCTCACTGACATCGGTTTCCCTCTGTCATCTATACCATGATCTCAGGCCTCCTACCCCATCTTTTGTCGAAGTAGAACAAAGCATACCAAATCCTACATCACGGGCCACGCATCCTAAAGTACGCGGCTCTGCGAATTGCCGTTACTTACGATGCCCGCGCACATCAGCGACACCTACTGCACCTGCTTGTACGTGGCTGCTGAGGGATTGCCACTCTGGCACCCGGGACGTGTTGACCTGGGTGACGTTGGATATGTGCGCGATGGACGATTTCATGTGAGTGCAAAGCTGTGCCTCACAACTGAAATGTTGTTGACATCCATATCCGCCCAACACGCAGAAACTCTACAATGTAGTCGATGGACCGTCTCTGGTGCGAAGTGAGGCGGCACGTCCGGACCTAGCAAGACGTACCCAATCAGGTTCCAGGAGTCCACCGGGGTCCCCAGGTGCTGAGCAGTCCGCTTGGACCGCAGTCCCGGCTTTTGCCACGATGGGCCCTCGCAACAGCTTCTCTGGGGAAAGGCGAGCCAGCGCGCCGCTTAATGTTCCCTCCTCGCCGTCGTCGTCGCCGAGATCGCGTCGCACCTCTCTGATGGGTGCGTTCAGAAGCGAGGAGGAGCCACAGCCACCTCTACCCATCTTTGTCGACGAAGCGGAAGAATCGGCTTTCGACATTGGGCCTAGAACTAGCGCCAATTTTAGAAGTCTAGGAGCTGGGGTCGGCGCTGAGGTGACGGGTACCGCTGGGGGGACTCTAAGCTTCGAAACGGTCAGTCGATCTGGGCCAACACGGCCTCGACGCGACAGTAATTGACTCTTCACCACGACCCACACAGTCTGGCGGAGACGGTGCCCTGCTCGTGTCGCGCGATCCTACCGTTCGAAACGAATTAGAGCACCTCGGCACCTTGAAGGGTATGTGTGTGGCCCATGCTTCCCAAAGCGAGAGACTTGTGCAATTGATGCTGCTTGCCGCGCCGTCCTTTAGCATATGTCAAACAGCACCGTCGATGGATAAGCTACCACTACGGACAGAGCGAAGACATGGAGGCAGACGTGAGTATCTTCGATACAGTTGTGCGTTGCTCGTGGTGCCTAACGCTCACTCATGGCCGCTTCTCATGCAGGAGCTTTGCCTCGTGTACTCAACTGACAGAACGGTAAGCCCACTGCGGTTATTGAATTGCGAACGAAATGTCCTGATCGCCTGCTTTCCTTCTTGACCGCAGTCTGATTGGGCCTGTGCCGTCCAGCTTGGCGCAGCTCAAGGCGCCAAAGTGGACTTCCACGTGTTTAGTGTTGGCACTGCTGGCGTATGGGGCGAGTGGCGCTCTACGTTATCTGCAAGCCAACGTGGTCCTCATCGAGGTGAGGAAGGCAGTTAGTCGCCACCGCTGAGCGCTTGGCTGACTGACTTTCACTTCACTTCTCTCTCAGATCCTTCACAGTACGAGAGAGCACGACTGGAGGCTGGCCTTGGCCAGAGCGGTACTGCTACTCCCGCGGAGTCTGCTCCACATGAGCGCGAGCCCACAGCGTCAAGTAGAATCGCGAATTGGCGGATGAGCGCTGCTGTAGAAGCTGGACCGGTTAACATTGAGGCAAGCACTGGGAGCGCTGAGGCGGCCAGCGCTCAGCCTGCCCAATCAACTGCTGGCGCCGGTCAATCGGTCGGTCCAAGCAATACTGCCGCCCTCATTTCCGAGGTTGGTCGCGTGCCTGCCTTTCCGGATTGGCAGTGGGCGCCCGGCAATCGTGAGTGCGCTTTGGCGCGGGCCGTGTGCCAGTGGGAAAGAGCGATTCGTGTGTGCTGATGTTCTTGCTGTTTTCACAGCGTTCCCGGCCGACCAAACAATCGTCATCAGGCGTATCACGGCGCGCTCCCGCCTGGGCCTTGGATTCTTGCCAATGCGCATGGCAGCCTCTGCAGGACCGAGACGTGATGGGCCTGGCGATCGTCGCTCTAGCGGCAGCACGAAAGTACCGACATCTACAGGCCCGTTGGACCTTCTTCATGAGTGGGTCTTCCACACGGAACTTCGTGCTCAAATTTCCATCGCGAGTGACTCAGACGTCGCGGAGGCGATCTCCTCATCGCCGATGCGCAGCATCACCGCAACCTCCAGTCCTGCTCAGCTCAAACGAGCTATCTGGTCCGGAGCAAGCTGCAGTCTGCGCGTAGAGTGCGACCAGGACGGCATCGCCGTGGTTTTGCCCCGCGGTGAAAAAGAAGGCCCACAAGTCACGGTGCTAGGTCAGCATAAGCAGAATTGTGGATCACCGAAACCCTCGCTGGGTCGCATCAGTCCGCCAAGCTCCTGTTTCCTTCGACCGCCCGCTGGCGTTCGCTCTCCTCTGTCCGAATCCAGAAAGTTCTCAGCATCTCTTGGTATGGCCCATGCGGTTGCAGCCGAGCAAGACGCTTGATCGAAGCATTCCAATGTAGGCTGGCCGCTACAGAAATCGCAATGTACGACTCAATGCAGACACGTCAAGCACTATACACCCATCATCATCTTACCTGGAACGATCCGTCCGGACTCGCCCGCGAGGCCTCGCAACGGCCGACTCCCACCAATTGTAAGCTCACCACGAGCAACTATGCCTAATGACGGCCACACAATGCACATCGTTCTATACGCGCTGGTTTTCTCCGGCTCCAACTAGATTGCCAGCGAGTCGGTTGGGATGCGATGCACGAAGACTGTGACGGGTGCTGATTCGATGCATGGGCATTTTCACGACGCTAGTCGAGAGACAGTGTACAGGAAGCGCAAGCCCGAGGCGCTGGTAGTGGTGTTGATGATGCATGAGTTTTCATGTGCGTGTGTCTAGGAACGGCGAGTCGGGTCAAAGAAGACCTGCCTCATCCTGGTTGCCGAAGGCTGCAATGCCAATTTAGCGGCGACCCGCACCAACGACAGTTCGGCCACCGCGGCGCTCGGGAGCTTGGAACTGTGTGACAGGTGCGGAAACACTGACGGGCAGAGAGTCGAGGCCAATGGATTTGAGCATCTCCTTGGTGTCGGGGTCGACCTCAAGACCGCCGGATGCGGTGGTGTCAAGGGCAGACACTTCGGGAACGTATTGATCCTGCATATTGGAGAGGAATGAGGTCAATTTCGCTCTGGTCTCTCTCGCTTTCTGATGCGGAGCTGCGGGGGTGTGGGATGTTCCTTGTTCAGGCTCGACTACTCACCTTGCGCTCACGCTCCTCCTCCTGCAGCTTGAAGCTGATACCGCGGACAGGTCCCTTCTGAATTCTCCTCATCAAGTGGGTGGTGAAACCGGCAATCTTGTTGCGGAGACGCTTGGAAGGCACGATGGCAACCTCATCAATGACGCGCTTGTTGGTGTGGAAGTCAACAGCGTTGAGACGAGGGCTAAGGGCGCGGCAAAGTTGGAGAGGTCAGAACTTCAACCTGTCTTCCTACAAGTACCAAATTGAGCCCTAATCTGAAGCGATTGATGCCTGTGTCGACGCTCCGCTTCCTGTGCACCTTCACACAAACATGCCTTTCACCCAAAGACGTCGTCGCCTGTCTGCATCCCGTCATGAAAGAGCACTCACTAGTAACGCTCAATGAGCACACGCGATGCGCGCTTAACGGTCTTCGTACGGACACGACCCTACAAGTGTAGATTCCAGCAATTTGAAAAGGGCCCCAATACCATCAAAGCGATTCCAAGCATCCAGCGAAGACAAAGTCCAGCACCATTCAGCATCAGCGATTCAGAATTCAAGCAAAAAGATTGACCAGCGAATAGTCAGTCGTCGATACAGTCTGGGCAGAACGCGGCACGGTTCGTGGAGATAATACGCACCATTTTGGCTGATCTTGAGGGTTGTTGAGGTGAGAGTGCGTTAAATCTTTGCGGATGGTGGAGAGGAATGTCAGACGGCGATGGAAGCCAACCCTCTCGATGGCTTGCCCGCCTGCGCTTGATGGCAGGTGCCGGTGCGCGAAGTCACAGCACGTGACGTTGCAGCTCGCGACGGGCACGCAGCTGCCGCGTGGCTCGGCCGAGCGAGCTGCGGCCTGCGCCTCTAGCCAAGGGACGCGGCAAGTCGAGATGAAAGCATGCATGCAGAGGAAGTCTTGATTTGGGGTTACGATTCAGGAGCCCAGCGAGCGCTTTAGCCTTCTTCCACTTCCACGCAAACCACTACAGCATCCGCTCACGACTCAACTCACTCTAATTTCCAGTAAGTATCTTTCCGTTAAAAGAAGGCCGCTCCTCCAAGGGCTTCGTCACTGCAATGCCACTTTCGCCAATGCCTTTGTACGCGCTTCGTGGAGGGTTCGGTCTTCCCTCCAGCTTGCACCAATGAAACCTTTCCCAGAGCTCCACCACCGCGTCCGCTGGCTGGGTTAACCCTGATGTTGTTCATCAAGTCGGTTTGGCAGGTGCATTCAACGGCTCTGCATCCAGAGATTGGCGGTGCAGGTGCTTTGCTCAGGAGACAGTCGAGCCGCTTTGCTCGGTATCTAATAGATGGACTGAGCAAGCAAAGCAGTGGTGGCCGGCGATGAAGGGGGCTGTATGGAGACTCTTTGGAGCGTCAGAGATCGGCGCATCGTTTTATTGCTGGAGCGGAACAGTAGGCTGACTGCTCAGCCTTTCTGTACCCGCCTGGCAGGATATCCCTCTCAAAGATCGCCCAAAATGGTCCGCATCTCAGTCCTGGTGAGTTCAGCAATCTGCGCCTAAATTCGACGCGAACTTGCGAAACTGACCCTCAACTATCACGTACAGAACGACGCGCTCAACAGCATTGTCAACGCAGAGCGCAAGGGAAAGCGCCAAGTGCTCCTCAGGCCGTCTTCCAAGGTCACCATCAAGTTCTTGAGCGTCATGCAACAACATGGTGAGCATACAATGCGGAGCACTCGACTTGGCGACGAGCACGGCTGTTCTCCTCAGCCTCGGGCTTATAACTGTTGGGCGATCGGCCGGGCCGCGATTCACACTCGCGTCTCGATTCTCCCCACCGGTGCTCATCTTTAAGAGCCCGACAGAGCAAAGCTTGCTCGAGCCCTTTGGGCCGGGCGCTTGCACTAGCGAGCTTCCATTCCATCCTCGAGTGGGCAGCTTGCCGGCACTCAGCTACATGCCCAGCCCAGTCGCTCTCGAATCGAAAGCTGACTGAAGATTCTTATTGTTCGTGTTTGCAGGCTACATCGGCGAGTTCGAGATTGTTGACGACCACAGATCAGGCAAGATTGTCGTGCAGCTCAACGGAAGAATCAACAAGGCTGGTGTCATCTCTCCCCGATTCAACGTGCCCCTCTCCAGGATTGAGGGCTACGCCTCCAACTTGCTCCCCAGCCGTTCCGTCGGACTTGTCATCCTCACCACTTCGGCTGGTATCATGGACCACCACGAGGCCAGGCGCAAGCACGTCGGTGGAAAGATTCTCGGGTATGTAGCATGCGTTTGTCCAGCAGACGTGAAAATGGGTCGTCGGGCTGACGATGGACTCGGCTACTCCAACTCTTTTGCAGATACGTCTACTAAGCGTCTCGATCTGTGCTGCTTATGCAAACCAGATTTTGGCGAGTCAAGCTGTTGTCCTAGCTCCGCACCGAGAAGTGTCAAGCCTCCCTGTACTACCTTCATGCATTACGCTACCACAAAACTATGCGCACAGCACAATGGCATCAATGGTCACCCCACTGCGTGTGGGTGGTTCGCGATCTGTGCTACATCTGCTCGTAAACTTCACCGCCAATGCTCGTCGGTAAGCGGTGAAGCCCATCGGTCTTTGTCTTTGCGGTCGTCATTTGTCAAGCTGCTCCTTCTTGCTTGTCAGGCCGTGAGGTAGATGGGGACTCGAAACCTCACACTGCCACGGTCCATGTACGGTCCCTCGCCGCGGGTCACATTCGTGATTTGACGGATCGACATGCATCAGCAGGCGCGTGAAATCTCGGAGCATGCATGGTCTGCGCGCATGCGCCCCTTACTCGATCACTGTTGTGGCCGACGCGGGCCAAGGAGCCGCGTGCATCAACCACCCACAGTGACATCTCTGTGCACTGTTTCTAACTCACGACACCCCGAGTAACACCTCTTGACTCCTATCGCCTAGCCTCAATTATTCCGTTCAGACCTCGTCTTCGACTGCTATAGTTCGAGTCATAGCATTGGTTTTGGCATTCACTTCAAATGTATGACGAAAGCACGCCGAACGTCATTTAGTCTAACACAGCCTCATTGCGACAGCCCTCTGTTCGTAGTTATCACGCCTCCCTCCACACATCCGGGTGTCCACTCTCCGCTGCACCACAATGCCCGAGCGAGCACCATCCATAGCACCCTCAACAATCTCCCGATCCGGCGTGAAGCTCAGCTCATCACCAACAGCTGCACAGGCCACACTTAGCCCCGCATCGCAAGTACCATCGACCTCCTACCTCTCTAGATCGGCAGAAAGCGCGACGCGCCGGTTGCAGAGGGTGGCGAGTGATGCCAGCTTCTCTATTCGCACTCCGCATCGCAAGCAAAGTCAGACGATCGAAGATTGCAAGCCGCCACGCGATGTACTTGCGGAAGCATTGAGCCCTGCTCAAAACTCGATGGATCCCACTATAGCGCAAGCGCCGGATCCAATCGCCTCCACACCCCCACACGAGCCACCAGCAGCTGCGCCAGAAGCACGATCCAGTGCATCTATCAAGCGTCCATTGACACCTCCAGCTGCTTCACTAGAGGCCTCGGCCAGAGCAGCAGCTCGTCGTCGAACATGGTGGGGCTTCGGACCTCTCGAGGCGGAGGCCGAGCCTCCAGATGCTCCAGACGTACAGAGTCTTTGCCCGCCTTCTACTGCGGAGGTTGGCCGAGACGCGGTGATGAGGGAGAGAGAGGAGCCACCTCCCCCGATGAATGATGCAGAGGCCAGATTTAGAGCGGAGCTGATGGCAGAGGCGCAGAGTGAGACTGCCTCCTCCTCTTTGCCAGTTTCGGCGGGCACGCAGTCGAAGCGCAGCAGCTGGTTTGGATGGGGGGTCGCTGCCCACACCGATCCTGAGGCGGACCAAGGTAGCCCTCCTTCTTCCGCTGAGCAATCAACACGGATCCAACAGAGTTCTCCGTCTGAAGAGAGGGCGTTACAGGCTCCAGAGCTTCGCAATGGGTCCACTTCGAGACGCACTGCTCGTGGTGGTCGCATCAGCGGCGTGGCCAGAGGTGCTGTAGCGCAAGCATCTCCACTTCGCCAGGGCTGGGGTGCGGACTCGGAAGCTTCTTTGCAAGGATTACAAGATCCTACAACGAAGACTGCTGATCTCGAAGGCACGGCGGAGAACGCGCCCGTGCCTGAGCTAGACCGCGAAGTTGCGGGGACGGTGCCACTTCAAAACCCTGCTGCCTCAGCCGGCAGTGGCTGGGGATGGCCTCTCTGGAATCGTTCTGCACCAGAAGCCAATGACACAGCGCAGCTCTCACTTGAAGCGCTACGTTTGCAAGGCGAGACGCCAGCAACACAGGGTGCGGCTGAGCATTCCTCTGCTGGTGACGGCACAATAGCAGCGCCCGCCTCATACTACGACACTACCGTCGGTCTCATCTCTCGATGGATGCCCGGATGGCCGAGAATCCCTGAGCCGTCAGATACGGCGGACATCAGCGCTTTAGACACCGCGCAGGTAAAGCAACCTCCGCCCGCTCTGACACCCGCCGAGCAGGTCAAAGCAGAAGCATTGGCTCGCCCTGCTCATGCGCCTATCCAGACACCAGAGCTCGAAGCCCGGAAAGCTGTTCTGAACAGCGCAACTAAGAGTGGATGGATATCGTACTTCAGCTCTCGAAGCGCACACACTGCTAGTCATCGTGTTGGCGACGCGCCTGACGGCCCTGAGGTGATGGAAATTGATTTCGAGGGATCTAACGAAGATGGCACTCCGGCCAATGCAGCTGGCTTGCGCCCTGCTAGTCAAAACTTCGGCAGGCCACGGGGCGCCAGCGGACTTGCTCCTCCGGGCAATGGCGACGGGGACGGTGGAGCCGGGCGCAAGAAGAAAGGCAAGCTCGACAACGCCACGCCCACGAACGGCGCGCCGACGTCCTCAAGGTTACAGAGTGGCCCTCCTGGGCTGGCGCACAAGCTTTCGAGAGGCTCTCTCAAAGGGTCTGAGCCATCTCGCAGCTCGATTGCTGGTAAAGGGCCCACGGCTGGAGGGAAGGCTGGAGAGACGCCTGTCGAAGGTAGCCTCCAGGAAGGTCCTCAACCTGATCCCGCTCCTCCAGCGAGCCGACCTCTGACGCCACTCACTCGAGGGGGCCGAGGAACAGGTGGGCCATCGGCTCCTGGCGAGTCGAGTTCGGGAAAACCTCCCAGCATAAGTCCACCTCGAGCCAATCTTATCTTGCCTTCCTTCGAGGACACCTTCGATCGGCCTCCTCGCTCACATGCGCCTCCTGGAGGACTTGTAGAGCGGACTTTGAGTGCAGTGACAGCTTGGGTTGGGGGCAGAGAAAGGAAGTTCTCGACCTCGTCCAGCAAATTGCGTCGGAGCTCGTCGATCATGGAAGCTGGACCTGCTGCAGTAGCTCGACGAGAAGCTGCAGAGTCTGAGAACAGGCTACCACGGACATGGGCAGTCATGGGCCTCAAGGAGCGAGCGAAGTCACGAGGGTGCAAAGAAATGGACAAAGTGGTCGTGATTGGAATTCATGGTTGGTTCTCGGTAGGACCGCTTGCGAAGTGGTTCGGCGAGCCTACTGGCACCAGTACCAAGCTAGCTACGATGATGGCCGACTCCGTCAAGCGGCACTATGAGGGGGCAGGCTTGGAGCCACCCAGCACAGAGCACGGGCGTTTGACGGTCATTCCGCTTCAAGGCGACGGGAAGGTGGCTGATAGAATCGACAAGCTGTATGCCGCGCTCCTCGCGCAGCAGCAATGGGTGCAAGCAGTGAAGGACGCAGATGTGCTGTTTATAGCTGCGCACAGTCAAGGCTGCGTGGTCGCAACGCATCTTCTGGCGCGCCTGCTTGAGCAGGGAACCGTCCAGCCTAACCGCACAAGGACTGCGCTGCTCGCCATTGCCGGCATCAACCATGGTCCCTTCAACAGCTTGCGCTCAGGCGTCAGCAACTACTACTTGAACGCGTTCGAAACGCCGGCTGCCAAGGAGCTGTTTGAGTATCAGTCCAGCAGCAGCACCTGCTCGCGCCAATACTCTTCGGCTCAGCGTATTGTTTTGGACAAGGGCGTCAAGGTGGCTTATGTCGCCTCAGTGGATGACCAAGTCGTACCGTTGTACTCTGCACTCAACTCCTCCACAAGTCATCCTAGCATCGTGCGCGCTCTGTACGTGGATAGCCGAGCATTCCCTCGCGTCGACTTTGTAAGTCGTCTCGCTTTCACCATCATCTGCGCATGTCACTTTCTGACCGCACGCTCTCTCAATCGACCCGGCCACAGTTGACGAACCTCTTGGCTTTCTGCGTTGGCGTGCGGAACGCGGGCTTGCCTGATCACGGACTCCTCTCTCTCCTGTCTGCTTCGGTAGCGGGCTCACTCTACGCTGGGGAAGGCCATAGCAAGTGCTATGAAGAGCCATTAACCTACGATTTTGCTGCTCGTTATCTTTTAGGTGAGCGAATCAAAAATTGCTTCTCCCTCCTTTCGATTGTTGCTCACATTACACTTACTGCATTTGCGCTCGACAGAAACTACATCACCGTTGCGCCCTCCGACATTACTAGTGGGCGAAAGCGCGCCTCCAGCGCCCATTTTCGAAACATTCGAGCCACAAAGGTGGAACCCCTACTCGCTTCCCTGGGCGTTGCGCGGGATCTTGGAGGATGTGGCAGTCCGAGAGCTTTATTCCTCCGATATTGCCAAGCTGCTCAGCGACTATGCGCGTTGGTCGCCCAGCACCAAAGTGCTGAAGGATGTCCAGTGGCGATTGGAACCCATGCGCCTTATTCCAAGACCACCCGAAGCTCAAGAGGTTCCTCGATCTGCAGCAAGCTCAGTATCAAAGCTGTAAACACTTCGACGTGATGCAACCCATGCACACTGGCGTAAATGTGGTCAGAACGTGGCAATCCGAGGGCATGCACTAGGCTAGAGCATGATTGCTTGACGACCGTCTATGAGAGGCAGCGAGCGCGAGGCGCCTTGATCGGCTTCTGCCTGTCATCCTCGAGACGTGACCGGAGTAAGGTAAATGCATCGGCGAAAAGCCAGCAGCTCAAGACCTCGACTGGATGCTTGATGGATGTTTTGGTGGAAGTCGATTAGCGCACCACTGCTACACAATACCGGTTCCATGGGCTCTCTTCTGTGACTGCGGTCATGACCAAGCAGAAGTCTGCGAGGCAAGGAGGTGCTGGTCGACGTCAATGTCATTACAGATGGCCCATCCTTATCGCACAGCGATGAGAGGAAGCTGACCGCTGAGTAGACACTTGCCGCGAGGACCTCGGTGCTGTTCGGCTTGCACAATTAGCATATTGCCACCAGCATGGCACCTTTCACCGCGTACTCCAAAGCTTGGTGGGAGCTGCGCAGACAGGTCTGTAAATCGCGCTTTTTGGCGACGCACGGCGGAACAATCCTCGTGGTGCATGTATGGCACGTTTCATCTACGCCGGGCGCTCAATCGAGAACCTCCTCGATGACGCCCTGCTTCAATTTCCACTCTCATATGAGCGAGGTGGTCTCCAATCATGCGGCCACGACGACGCCAAATCAAGACTCATCGATGAGCGGATGACATCGTTGCTAAAAGCTGAATCAAATGTGAAACCAGCAGGCAACGAGTGTCGCAGAGTCCCGCTCGAGGTCCCACTCTGACTCGAGCTTCAGGTGCACACAGGGACAGCAGGACAAGGCAGGGAGTGAGGGATCCGCTCTTGACTTACGACTTGCGTGTGGCGCGTGCGCACGCGCGCTCGCACGTGCTCGCTCGTATCCACTCACAACACTTCATCGGAAATCACCAATCCCGAACATCGCGAGGATGTCAACGTATTTGAAAGTTCGGAGGCAGCTCACTCAATCAGAATCACGCCGATGGCGTGTTTGGGGCACCGCAACGGTACGTGTACCGCCGGCGTGACGTGCTTGGGGAAGCGCAACGGCCCACATGCCGCCCGGGGAGTCGCCCTCTCGCCCCGCTTCAAAAGTGACGGTCGCAATCAAGCAATCAATGATATCCTGATCCCCGCTCCTTTGCGGCGTCGATGTATCCTTCATCATCAATTTCAGGCGTCCGTGCAGCAATGAACGACCGCAATCAGGACTCGTCGATATCGCGCAATCTCTTTGGTCTGATAAGGGTCGCGTAGGCCTCGGATGGCGTCGCTCAAGCGCTCATCCTTACTCTTGCATGTCCGCCTGATGCTTGCAAGCACCAACCGTGCATGCGACAAGAGGAAGAGTCACCGGTGAGGAATGGATGCACATGTCAAGATAGCTTGATGGCAGACCTGCCCTGCGCAGCTTCTGCATGCTAGCACGACTTGATTGCCACACGGACAAATTCACACTCTCCATCGATAGCAGCTACAGCGATAGGCGAGTAGGCAAGCACGCTAGCATCTGATAAGCTTCCGAGTCAAATGAACATGCAGCAGGTTTTTGCTTATAAAGGGCGGAGGCATCCAGAGACTTGGACGTCAATTGGGTCGGTGCACGTAGCCCAAAGCTGCCCTGACTCGGACTCTGCTGCAAAGACCGCCGCCTGCTCCATTCAGCTTGACTGTCTACGAGTCTGGCACTCGAGGCACTCTGCATTCTCCACCTGCTGAGCTAGCAGTAATCTCCCCTTTCTGCAAGCGTTGCTATAGAGCGTTTCCGCTCATCGCGTCCTAGCTTTGGCCCAGCTAGGCGGCAAACCAACAAGGCGTCACGATCTGGATTCGTGGCTGTACCAACGAGCACGTCGCGGGTCTGGGCAACCTCGATCGAAAAGGTGCTCTCGCGAGACGCGACCCTGGCCAAACACTCATATGAACCTTCTCATCTGAGCCTTTTCATTCACGATTTAATCTGCTTCTGTCTGGACTGGTGCACATACCGACAACTACGTACATAGCGCTGCTGCTGCTGCTGGCGCTGCTGCTGAGGAGCATCTCCCCCAGGCTGTGCACGATACAATAGCTATACAGGGTAGAGTAGAGTCCCCCACGCCTATTCAAGGTCCATCAAATTCAGCCATTGCGCGGTCTCATCTCAGTCGGTCTCGCCGTTTGGCGTCACGCGGTCATCGATATATATACATTTACGTGGCGAGAGATTCAGAGTCAGAGTGAATCAACGCTCAAGCATAGATTAGAAGAGGGATGGATTAGACTCATCAAGACACTGGCTCACTACTACGTACTATACTCTCGACTGTGATGGAAATCGAGGGCGCACCACCTCAGACAACGTCTACATACTGATTCAAGATTGAGGGCGCCTCTGGTAGGGTCACTCGCCCAGTCTTGAGCGCGAGCAGTCCATCCAAGATCGTGAATCAAAGTCACGAGCAATTCTCTAACTCGTTGAATTCTGATTAGGTCACAACGATCAAGTTTCGACGAGTTCTATACCTGCTTAGAGAAAGAAAGCAGATCATTAGCTGCTGAAGGTCAAAGCATTTGCGAGTCGCGGCGGCCGGGACGATTTTGCATCACCCGTGGCCTGCCAGCAGCAGCAGCTGTGAACCACACGTTCGCGTTGCGTGCGTACAATTCCGCAGGCGCGCAAGCCCCAATCGACTTCTGTGGCGCCGTCAAGGCCCATCGCTTCGCGGTGCACTCAAGATCGAGTCACCACAATGCTCTCTGTTCAGCTCAACTCGACCCGCGCCTTACATGGCGTCCCTACCGGTCCACGGCATCCATCAGCATGCTATGAAAGCGCCTCACCGACAGATGCAGGTTGCACCAGCGGATCAAGTGAAGCGCAGCAGGTGCGCATTCCATCACGGCCGCGATCGGCAGTGCCGTACAGGCGGCCCTCGCAATTCAGCACCTGGGTAGAAGTACCTCATTGCTTGCTTGCATCGGCAGGCATCGATAGCCGGTAAGTTGATCAGGTTCAGCTTGCAGTCATGTCGGGAAAGCATGCATGGGGCTGTCGTAGCGTGATCACGCGCTTGAGCAGGCACTGATCCGAGCGTTTCGCGCCTGCTCCGCGCCTATCTGCTCATAGCCATTCGTCCAGAGGAGCCATGACGCCGCCTACCTGTGACGTTGAACGTCCATCACAAAGTCAAGGTCGCAGGCACTGTTTGCCAACAGAGCAAGGGCTAGACTATCGCTCGTCGCCATCACTGCACGCGGACGAGTCTAGCAGCTCCGCCTACAAGCGTAAACGTAGCAATTCTTCAGCTCAAATCGAGAAATCCGGTCAGACCAGGGCTTCTGGTAGCAATACGACACCAATCAGGCCAAGGCGAGGTACCAAGGAGCGCGGGGACGCGAAGATGCAAGAGGGTGCTGACGACCTTCAGAAACGATTGTCGAGCCCGTCTTTGAAAGATTATGCCCTTGCTGCTTCCGAGCTTCCTCAATCTAAAAGACCACGCTCTGAAACACACACGGCTGCTCATCGCCGATCCGAATCACTCGACAGCTACGTGGACAAGTATCTTGCAAGCACGGAAGGGAGCGGCGAGGAGAGGCAAGACTCCGCGCCGACAGTTCCTGCCATCACCACGTCTAGCTCGGCGTGCAACGATTTGGGCACCTTGCATAGCGGCCAGATCGATCCCAATGCGTCCGCCAACTCGTCGCCTTTGAAGGCTCTGATCGTCCTGCTGAAGGCGAGCTGGCAAGCAAAGTCCGCCGTTGCTGCCCCCGCCTCTCACACTGTAGAAGGTAAAAAGGCTACCGATGAGCGCTGGACAACAGTCTTATCGTCGACCTATCGAAGAGTCTTGACGTGGACATCACATGGACCAGCCGACCGTCGCAAGCTTGCACTCGAAGGAGCGCTCTCTGTGGCTGGTCCGCACATCATTCGCGAAGACGAGCAAGCCACTCTGGACGCGCTCTGGGATCTCTGCGATCACGACGACGAGAAGGTGAGGCCTCCGTCAGACCTTAAGTAGCATTACTAGACTGATTGGGCATCCACGTCCGTAAAGATTCGAGTGATCGGCTACGCGCTAGCTTCGCAGGTCTCACGAAAGTTCCCACGGTTTGCTGCTAGCTCGGTAGACATCCTCATTCAGTGCCTCACCGTCCCTGGATGCTCCAAAGAAGAGATTGCTTCCATTCATCATGGTATTGAACAGCACATGCGAGAATGGCCTCAGAGCACCTCAAAAGTGTTGCTGCAGAATATCGTCGAGAAGGAAGAGTGGTGGACGCACCTCCTCACCGCTATCGAGACAATCATTCAAGGCTCATGGAGAGTCCATACAGAAGCTGCGCTGCTCAATGCGATTCGCGCCGAGTGGGTGCCATTGAGCTCCAACGTTGTACTCTTCAAGCGCATCGCCGCGCTGCTGGCTCAATTTGAGTTTGCTCGAGCGGCCGACGAAGCGGCTGAAGCTTCGAGGACGGCAATTGTGCGATGGTTCAGTGAAATCCTCAGGGACGCTTTGGATGCTCATCTGTCGAGCAACGAGGTCGAAGAAGGCGAGGCAACCGAATTAACTTCAAGCTCAAAGGAATGTGCAACGCAAGTTGCACGGACCAGTACCTCCACTCACTTGCGGGTGGACGGCAAGAGCAATGGCATTATCAATGTAGATGCAAGCAGCCCATTCGAAGGGTTCCTCATGCTTATAAAGAGGCAGAAGACTGGATCGCTCTGGCAATTGTTGAGCGCGGTGCTCCCTGCCGATTCAGATGCCGCGGTGCTTCCGCTAGATCTTCTAGATGACTATGCTCTGCGCGAAATCCTGCGCGCTGTAGCACGTCAGCTGATAGACGGACGAGCAGACCCTATGATCAGAGGTCAGAGTCAAAATTTGCAGAAGTGGGTGTCCCTTGCTTTCACCGTGAGTACGGCCGTGAAGTAATCAAGCCTGAATTCGGCGCAAGGCTCACTTCAGAAGATCTGTTTCCGCAGCGGCTGTGCCCCCTGGACTTAAAGGGGCGGCCATCAGGGCCCCTTACACTTGTTGTGTACGAGGCGTTAATACTCACCATGACCGTGACACATCCAGTGGTGAGTCAAGCTTCGCAAATGCAATAGGCTGCAGGACCGACGACTCTGACATGGCCGCCACAGGAGGCTTCGTCTTCGGAAGTGTTGGTCGGCACTGTCGACGCTCGCAGTCGTCTTCAAGCGTTGTACAGACGTAGCCAAGCCAAACTCTCTGACCACGCACTGATGTACCCTGTCTCGGGAAGCGTGCACACCCGAATGCCCTCTCAAAACCCAGCGGCTTTCGTCCTGGCTGCTTGCAAAGTACGTCATGCTCTGGTGGCCCATCGTTCATGCTCGATTCCACTGATACCACATGATCGCTCGCATTTCCAGGAGTATCTCAAACCAGCACGTAATCGACGCGTTCCCACCTTTTGGCCTACCTGGATAAGGTCTAGGCCCTGGCCTGCCACTGCCACGCCCCAATCCGCACAATTCTCTACTTCTGCTACTCATCTGAGGCCGCCGGCGCAAAGTACCGTAAGCCGCGGAGTTGGAGCCTCACACCGACATGCATCTAGAAGCCTGTCGCCGCTGCCGCGCTGGAGTGTAGACCGCGACGAGCAGCACTACAAGTTCAGAGATGTCTTGCGCTCGGCTGACCGCGAGCGATCTCAGCGCCACAGCTCGAGCGGTGCTAGTCGACACGACGTCACGAGAATGGTGACGCCAAGTCCGACAACTCCAAGTGCATCGACAATCCCAAGACAGCCTCGACGAATGTCTACTCCTCGAAGAGGCTCGACAGAAGTCGGTAGTCCCGTATCGCCTTGGACAGCATCGTCCTACGACCCACCAGATGGCACGTCGGCGTTGGGCAACGCTTTCTCTCGCGCAGCACTAGATAGACAGATGCAGACCCCGCGTCTGCTACGACGCAAGCCTACCCCAGAGTCTCGTTCGACCGACTCTTACGCGGACGGGTCGCAAGAAGAAATCCGAGTTCGTGGATGCGCTGGATGGCGCTGATGAAGGTTCATTGGCCAGCATCACACGCTTTGAACGACCACACGAAGTCCCACCGCAATGCATGACAATTCCCGCGACTTTGCTCATTTCCGCCTCCAGATCATGATTTCTTCCTTGCCGTTTCGTTCTGGAGCGCTCTTACTCGGCGGCGCGTGGTGCTCGAGCTCGAAAGCTTTCGAAAGTAATGCTTTGTGCTGATCCGACGAGACGTTGTACTATTCGCAAAGGAGAGAAATGATCCGGATTCGAATGAGCGGCATCATGGAATGCAAATTGGTGTCACAGCCTCTGCTCACCGGCGGCCCGGCGTCACTCAAGGGCCCGATAGGATACACCAGGCAGAGCAACTTTCCCCCTGGCTTGATAAGTCGAGCATAGGTGTCTGCCCACTTCTGGTGCAGCGTGCTAGGCAGGGCGCAAAAGAAAGTGTAGTCGTATGCAAGATCAAAAGCTTTGATTGTGCCATCGTTCTCCTCTTCTGAGTCGGCTTGCGTGGGCTCAAGACTGAACCAGTCTGCTGCCCTTACGGACATTTGACTCGAGGCTGGAGTTGATGACTGGCTATCCAGCCATTGCTGAGCCGCTTCGACTGCCTTTGGACTGATATCCACGCCGACGGTGTGCAAGCCTCTGGATGCCAAGAGGGCCACGTCGTAGCCTCTGCCCATTCCAGGCACGACAGCTCGGCCAGAAGTGGGGAGCAGCTCAGACGTCTTTGCCTCCGAAAGCGTAGAGACCAGCGCTGCTTGAGCTTGACCCTTGTCCCACGGCGTCAAGCCGGCTTGCCATGCTGAATCCCACTTGCCGGAATCGTGAGCACCTGCTAGCATCTCTCGTAGCTTCTCCACACCTGGCGGCAAGCCCGAAGCGTTGGCGGTCGACATGGTGCGATCAGCAGTAGTACGAATGGTAGGTGAATCGCGGCGACTGCGCTGTGATGCGCCCCCTGGACCTGTGTATGATGCTTGACAAAGGGGTGGAGACACATCCCTCTCGAGTGTAGAACAGCACCTCTTAGCCAAATTCAAGATTGTCAGCGTGCGGGAGCGAGACTTGCACCTCCACTCAAAACTCATCAGACTCGTCTTGGATCGGGCGATTCTTATCACGTGGTCGCCGTTCGGGAACGGGAAGAGAGGGAGACACGGGAGAGGTTCACGAAAGGGCGCCCGCGCGCGAGACGCGCGTGGACGCGAAGGGCAGCCAGTCCCTCAACAGCTGACGATGCATACGCTCTCGAAGTCAAGTGTTGTTCTGCCCGCGGTGGCCATTACTGAACCACAATGCCTACAGTCCACCATGGTCACCGACCCGACGAATCAACAGTCAAAAGTGGATGACTTCACATCGAGCCTCGTCAGCGTCAGCGTGTCGGACGACGGCATGATAGCAAGATGTCACACTGACGCTCGAGTCGCGACAGTGTAGGCCACCTCGAGATGGCTCTGCCTTCAGACGCGTCTCGTCCAGCAGGATTGCGACGGGATGTGCACGACACTCGCACGCCCCTCTTGGCCCATCGTGTAGCACAGCTCAACTCTTCCTTGCTATCTGTCCGCGCCAATGCATCCTCCATCTCTTCTGCCTCCTCATCCTCTCGACAGCCCCTCTCGGCCACCTTTGGCACGCTCAGCACCGCCGACATCGCCTTTTTTGATGCGGTCATCACCCACCTGCACAGCGGCGGAGCGTCCGATTTTGCCTCTCTAAAGAAGGCCTACAATGCCGTCAGAGCTCTCCCAGTGCCAAGCCCTTGCAATGAGGAGAAGGACGCATTCTTGTGGGACAAGACGCTTTGTCTGCTCCAAGTGAGAGGTCGCGACTGGTCCAGTAGGTGGGATGCTGTGCGCATGGCGCTTGGACTGGAACCTCGCTCGACGAGCAGCGGTGAGGATGCGACGCTGAGGTCAGAGGACGCAAGCGAGAGCAGCGAGGAAGACGTCACGACGGGAGGAAGTGCTGATGAACTGGAGCGCTGGAGACTTCAAGCTGCTCATACCAACATCCACAGAAATCCTGGCCATAGGCACGCAGTGCGACTCCCAGACGCTCTGCAGCAACAAAGCCAGCCATCGAAGCTACAGTCTTTAGCTGCGCAGGCGCGAACGCTTTCTCGGCAAGCGGGTCGATTTCAGGATGGCGATGATGGTAACAGACCGCACGGGCAGGATAAGGGAGCTTATGTGGACACTGCTAGCGATTCTTCCACACTAGCACCTTCAGCGACGTATGCCATGTCGGAACGTCAAAAGGCTATTGCTGCTCAGCAATCAGTGCCCCACAAGCTTCGCCAATATTCCGGCACACCGCCAAATGGCTCCGAGTCGGACTCCCCAGACCTGCAACGGCCCACTCGTGCGATGCAACCCAGCAAGGAAGGTCTCACTGGCGTCAAACCGTTGAGCCGACCGCACCCCCAACCATCGGACACCGATCGATCGACTTCTTGTGGGCCTGAGGCGAGGCGCGATACATCTGCGCGCACATCAGCCCAGAACGAAGTGCAAAGACGCTTCGCTGCGGTGATCGCCCGGTCTCGCGAGGAGCGGGCAGCTCTTGCAGCAGCTGAAGCGGAGCGAGTAGCTTTGGCGGAGGAGCTAAGTCACGCGCCAGCAACACGCTTGGCTGAAGAGCATGATCGACGAAAGATCCTGCGGCCTGCGCTCGGCTGGTGGAGGCAGCGCTATCAGCGATTAGAGGCCAACGCAGGCCGCGTAGATCGAGCTCATGATCAAATCATCTTGTCCAAAGCGCTGAGGTGTTGGGTAAAGCGTCGCCAGGCCAAAGAGCAGGCCTTGAACGCCGCGGGCGGCGTGGACAAGGTGAGATGCCTTCTAGGCGCTTGGAGAGTATGGAGGAAAACGTGTGCGCTTCGTAAGGAGCATCGCAAGGAGGCCCGCGTTGCCGAGCTCAAATCTGCCTGGGACGCAGTCACGTCAGAACGCGACCACAGGGCGAAGTGGAGAGCATGGGAGGTGAGTCTTGCGTGTGTGCTTTGCAGCAGGACGCAACATTCTAATCAACGTGATCACACGCAGGAGTGGCGCTCGCGCTTCCTGCATCGCTTTGCTGGAAGACTGCGAGAGGAGCACTTAGTCCGCGGAGCATATTCAATGTGGAACCTCGCCCTTGCGCGATCACGCCGCTTGAAGTCTGTCGAGAACGAGATGGCCCAGACGATGATGCGCAATCGGCTTGCGGACTCCTTTGACTCGTGGCAGAAGCGCTTGGCTTTGAGGCGAGCAGAGGCCGAAGCATCGCAAAGGTTAGATGACCGCTTGGTCCGGAGCGCATTTGAGGCATGGCGCAAACAGGGGTGAGTGGTCGTTCACAAAGTCTGAGAGGTCGTCAGCGCTTCAAGAGTCTCACTCCTGTTTTATCTGATCTCACGACAGTGAATTGAATGTTTTGGCAACCAATTACCTCGCGCTGCGAGTCAAAAGAGGCGCTTTCAAAGCTTGGCAGACAGCGACGAGCGAGCGCGCAGATCGGGCGCGCAGAGAGTCGCTCGCCGATCGCTGGCGAGTCAGACGGAAAAAGCGTCAGGCTATTAGCCGCTGGCAAAACAAGTATCAAAAGCTTGCGGACATGCAGGATACCGCCTCTAGTCTTCTTGTCATACGAGAAGAGCGCCTGCAACATCGCGTGTTGACGCAGTGGATGCTGGAAGAGCGCCTCGTCCTTGTGTGCAGGGTCCGCAGTTCTAGGACAGTTGCTGCCGCTTTCAAAGCTTGGAAGGATCGGAAGTCGCATTTTGCGGCGTTGCTCGAACCGAAAGCAGAGCAGGTCCAGGCTCGCTCGCGGCGCGCAACCACGACCAACGTGTGGTCGAAATGGCGGCGAAGGCATAGTCTTCATGAAGCTGATGCTGCCGAGGCTGACGCGTTTTTCGCCAAGCGCCTGTTGTCCAAAAGCCTGGCACAGTGGAGCTCTTTGCTGGAATCGCAGCGTCAGATGCAGCGCAGAGCCGCTAAGGTCGCCGAGTTTGTCGCTTTGCGAAGATCGTGGCAGGAGTGGGCAGCTCTGCTGCGAGAAAGGAGATGCGCGGAGTTGCAGTCGCGGAGAGCCACCATAGGAGTCAGAGCCGCTTTCACCAGTGAGTGCGGTTCCCTTTGTGGTGCCCGTCTTCGATGTCGGAGCGCTGATGAAGGTTTCGGTACCTCATGTCCAGCCTGGCGCGCTTGCGCTGCGGAGCGCGCAAAAGAGCGCGTGGCAGTTGAGAAGGTCACTAATCGGCGGGACGACCGCATGCTACGACTGGCGCTGGGTCAGTGGATGAATCGAGTCATCGAACAGCGCAGTCAAGCGCTCCGAGCCTCAGAGAGATGGGACAGCATGATGCTGAGAGGCGCATGGTCACAGTGGGTTGCTGCATGCGTGCGCCACGAGGACCTAATCAACCTCGGCCAGAGCTTTGCGGACGTCAAGAAAGAGGGTGAGTGTTGTGTTGAGCCGCATCGGCTTCGAGTGGCTCACTCCTTCATCGATACCCTCTTGCAGAGCGCACACGACGCATTTTGAGCAGTTGGCTGTCTCGAACGCGGATCAACCGGGGCCATCGTGTAGCTGCCGAGGCTTTCAAGGCAAAGCGAGACCGGCGCAAGATGGAGGAAGCATGGGTTTTGTGGACCGAAAAGCATTACGACATTAGCCTGCGGCCATTGGTGCGTCTAGACGCCGCTTGTTTGGCAAAAGTCCGCCTCTGACCTTGTCTTTTGTCTGGATGCAGGAGTATGAGGTGGCGATGAAGAGGCAAGAAGGCGCTGCCAATGCCGTTATGCGCAAGTGGCAGGCTCGCACCCGCGTGCTGCCAGCTCTCAAACTCGATAGACAGAGGCTGCTTAGCCATTCGTGGGACAAGTGGAGCGACAATCTACCGGTGGCTGTGGCTCGTCGACAGGCGATCGATCGAGATAGGAATCAAATGCTGGGCAAAGCGTTCTTTCATTGGATCAGGGCAAGCAAAGCCAAGCGATCGATGCGTGCTGCGGCGTGAGTTGCGGTTTCGAATGAAGTGCGCGTCGGTAGTCGAGAGTCGCTCACCAAGTTCTGATCGTTCCACAGGCGCTTCGGGGGCCCTTCAGCCGTGCGCCTGCGTGCTGCAGCGCAACTCCGAAAAGTCAGCCCATTCGTGCACCGGCCGAGCTCCAGTCCTGGTGCTTCGCCAGTACCAACAGACTCGACCAAGGAGTGCAAGCCAGAAGTGAATGGAGCGCCAACGCCAAAAGCTCACAGACCTAACATCAAGCCAGCTCAGTTCAGTGAGAGCATCCTGTCTGCCACAGCCACACAATCGCCTAGCGCCCGGCGCGCACCAGAGGTCACTCTGGCGCAATTGGCAGCGTCACCTCTGAGGAGACTACGCTCGGCAAATGCAGTGATCGAAGGCGAAAGACGATCGTCTTTAGACCGCCCTACGGACACTCTCTCCAGGCTACGGCAACAGGCTGTAGCGGCACCATCCGGGGTGGCGACTCAAGTAAGGGGCCGCGCAAACACTCAAGCAGCTGGCGATCGGACGAGACCCGTTTCCCCGACGGCTCGACCACCACCAAGTCGCATGCCGACAGAAGCATCGAGTGCGCTTCGTCGTTGGGCGCACGGAGTGGCTGCTTCAGCAGACGTAGGTGTACTCGGACAAGACACCATCGACTTTTCGGAAGCAGAAAGCGATGCAACGGAACGTCGTCCAATCGCGCAATCCATCACGTCTCCATCCTCCACCTCTGCTCTCTTGGAGACCACGTCGGCACGAAGACAGGATGCAAGGCGACAGGCTTCGCCAGCGCCATCACGAGCTCAGTCCGCTATGGATCATCGGACTGCGGCAAGCCGAAGGGCGAATCGAAAAGCAGAAGCGGAACGAGAAGCACGCAAACAGGAAGATGTATTGCAGCTTCTGAGAGCAAGACGGAGACAGAGAGCGCTCCAGCCGGAAGGAGCAACGGATAATGAGGATTGAGCACTGCGTCGTTGCCGCTTCGGCCTCGATCGCAAATGACGCCCGATCAACTTGTATGACCAGCAGAAAATGTATTTGTAATCTTGCGAAGCATCTTCCGTCTGCCGTGTTCTGAATTGTTGCTTGAGGAATCCCCGCCAGCTGGGACCAGGTCAGCCTTTGAAAGCGCGATCTACCGAAATTAGGTACAGCGGCGTCCTAGCTGCTGACACGATTCGGGGAGGACGAGGTGCGCGCAGGAGAGCGCTCCTATTGCTTGTAATTGCCTTGGCAGTGTCTCATGTTGGGGCGCTCCCGTTTCAAAAACAAGTCAGCCTTCGCGAGGGATGTTCGACCAGCGAGCTCGGGGTCATTGGTTGATATGGGCATGGTCCGAATTAGCTTGGGCCAAGCATCGCGATGCAGGATGGTGTGTCACCTGATCAGCACTTGTGGGCTAATGAACATTGGCAGCAAGCCTGGCTCTGGTAGGATTGGTGTGGTGGCTATGAACGCACCACGTCGTCCGTGTGCCATAGATGAGCAGGACACGCAGAGCGAAGAGCATAGCAAGCTGGAGTCTAGATCAGGTTCGTCCGAGGTCGAAGGATACGCGAGGTAACAGATCCGCAAGCTTGAATGTTGCGGTTGAGTCTTTGAGCTGCGGCCAGTAGATGGCGACGAGGAAGCAAGCGGCGAGAAAGATGGCATCGAGGGTGAGCAGCAGGGAAGGGCTCCACCTAGTCTTTGCCTCGGGCCCAGACGCGGTCAAGCAGGTCAAGCCGCCTTTCTTTTCCGATGCACCGCTCGACGAAGATTTGGAATCGTTGCTTGCGAAAAGGCCAGGAATGGCCGGGTGACCCACGGGTGGAGTGCCGGTGAAGCCCAAAGGACATTTGGGCGCGTTGTCGCTTGCGGATGATGACATGATGCGATGGAGCTTGAATCTGTAAGAACGATGGGCGAGGTGTCGAGAGGCGGGGGGGAAAAGGATTGCAGGCTTTGATGTTGGTTGAGCGCCGGTGCTGGGAGGGTGCGAGTGAGTGAAAAGTTGGAATAGGAGCTGCATGGGGACGATGAAGAGATGAGCGTGCGACTGCGGTCTTGGCAGCGCATCTACTGTGTGATACATCCATCGAACCTGTTGACTTACGCGTCGAGGTCCGCTGCGCGACTCATGACTGTGCGCACACAGCAGCTGCTCCACCTCTGCGCGCGCGCTTGCAAGAGGAAGGAAGCTCCAACCACAACTTTGCGCCGCGTGCAAATCTACACGCCCCGACCTGATTATTCTCGACTGTCTGACGGTCCGCTTGGACGGCCTCGCTGCTGACTCGCGCTATTCGCGATTGCGACAGTCACGAATCAGAGAGACACGTGAGTGGGAATTCGGTGGTTACAGTATTCACGTGATTGTGACTCTGATATGACTCATGACCGCATGCTGCTCGATCAACCCAGCAAGCAGCCTTGCCTCACTTCCTCCTCCCTTCGCATTGACCACCCGCACTTGCTCCCAAATCAGCGAGTAAGCGTGACGGACGCGATGCCAAAGGATCGCAGGGCAGCATGCAGCAGCCAAGGCGCAGAATGAGCGGATGCAACACATGCACACTCACGACTACTAGACTACTCGTGAGTCGTGACTGCGATGCCAAAGGGGTTCCTGCATGCAGCTAGCTCATGCGGCATATCTCGATTCTGAACCGCCGGCAGGCAAGAACAAGCTTTTCAGCTTCTTATTGAGACCGACGTCAAGGGCGGGCGGCGAAGCGCAGCGCAACGCAACGCAACGCAACGCAACTCCGCCTTCGGCACGTCGGCAAGGGGCGATCTACATCAGCAGTCAGCACATCCACCACCGCGCCTGCCCTTCGCATTCAAACGATCACAAGTTCGCTATTCAACTTGGGCTTCCGAATACAAGGTGACATGCAAGATGTAGCAACAGTCCAAGAGTCAATATCTATTCACAAGAACGACATGCGGGCAGAACGAGGTGGCAAGGTTTTACAGAGAAAGCGCAGGCACAACCTACACCAAAGGCTCGTGAATCGCCCCTCTGCTGGCGGCGCATTTCATGGACCTACTCTCCTGGCTCTGGGTGCTCATTACAACAAGCTCTTCTGTAGTACTACTACTACCACCACTGCTGCCGCTGCTGCAAACTCTGCTGGATGCCGGTGTTGCCGCAAGCCACACACGCAAGGCTAGCGCGCACCTCACAGTCTGCTTGCCTGCCTGCCTCCCTGCCGTAATTAGCAACGGCAACGGCTCGCTCCTCGCAGCCAGCTGCAGCATCGCACAAACGGCACACCGAAAGCGAGAGCGCGCTCCACAGCCTGCGATGTATCCATACAGCTTCGAGTGTCACACATGCTCTGCGCAGTGATACGAGGGGTCCGGGCTGGAACGGAGATTCAAACGAGCATGATTGCAGCTGCGTGCTCTCTGCCTGCTCCTCGGGCGTGGTGGAGAGGTCGAGTTGCGTAAAATACTTGGGCAGAGGGCTCTTATTTCACTTCACGCTCGCCTTGCTGGACCCGAATGTCCATGCCGAATCGGCACCGTTCAGGGCGATGTACAGGTTCGTGCCTCTTGCGCAGCCCCTCAACGCAGGACAATCACTGCATCGGAGTCTCGCTGAACGCCGAGCGTGCTGCTGTGCTGTGCTTTGGCAAGCGATCATTGCCGACGTCGACGATGGCATTCAGTTCGACCCTTGTCGCCATGCTGCACGTTGCGCTACGAGCTCTTCACCATGTTCGTCCACAACGATAGCCATATACTCAAGCGCTCGCTCGTAGCAAAAGACGTGAACAAGCAAGATGCGTGCGCAAGCAGCTTTCTACCTGGCTCTGAGCTCCCTGCTACTGGCTAGCGCAGCCCAGGCTGATAGAGGGGCATCAAGGAAAGAACGCAGCTCCAGCGTACAACCGCGAGCTGTGCTGTCTCACGACTTGGATCGACATGGCCGCTTCAATCGAGTGACTCGGCGGAATGCTTCTTACGATCGGGCAGAAGCGGTGGAAAAGGACGTTGGGCTTGGCGGAGGCCAAGCTGCGCCTGGCTGGTCGCGCACTTCACTGAATGCCAGAGGAGATTTTGTCAAGCGCGACTTGCAATTCATCACGGATATGGCCGCCACAGACCCCGTCGGGGCTGCTCAAGCGGTCCAGCAGATTCCCTACCTTGCCAACAACGCATCGGGAGTGACGGATACCGCAGATGTGAGTTTGGCGCAAAAATTGCGCAAAAAAGGGGCGAGTCCTGACTCTTGTGAGCTACCAACACATTCATCCGCCACATTGTATGACAGCAACTGTGAGTGGTTGATGTATCGACGGTAATGGTGTTCCGATGCCTTCTCGTCCCTGACACTTTTGGCGTTCCGCTGCCCCGATGCGCGTTCGCGCTCACAGCGTAAGCGGCGATAGCAATGAAGCACAGCTTCCGTGGAATAATGCCACAGCTTTTATGTGAGCTGAAAGGTGCACGGATACAACGTCGTCATCTCTAGCCGCCATGCCTGAGACGTGTCGCTCGATGATCTTTGCAGCGCTACTGCTTCCACCAACATCTCTGCCGCTGGTGGCTGGACCGCTCTGCCCCAACAGCAGGGCTACGACCTGAACAGGAGCTGGGAAGTCGTACCGGGTGCAGTCATGGTGCGTCAACGATCAAAGCTGATTGCAAGGCATCCAGACGCTCACGGAGACCCTTCTTTCCCACATTCAGCCGTTCTACATCACCTCAGCTGGCATGTATCAACGCGAAAATGTAAAGCGGATAGTCGTCACTGCGCCTGGAAAACGTGAGTGGGCATCCGCGTTCGACGCAGACTGAACATTGTTTCCGCTCATGCTTCCGTCATTGTGCCATGGACAGCTAGAGACACTTGGCTTTATGCCAATCTAGCGCAGAACGCCGCCGCGGTCGTGTATAACAACCAGAGCAGTGGAGTCACAAACGGATCTGTGGTCATCGTCAGCCCTGCCTGGCTCAACGAGGTGGACCAGCAAGCGGGCAGCGTGCAAGGCAACGAACTGTACTGGAACGGCTCTGCGTGGGAGTATGGTGGAAATTCGGTCGGACCCAAACTGAACCACAGTCTGTCTACGTTTGAGGTGCTGGACTACTTTTTAGACTCGTTTTTCGACACTGCTCAGTGGCCAGCGCTGAGTTCTGTCACTCTCGTAGGTCAGTCGCCCTCGCTAATGATTCGGGATGATGCCCTTTGGCCGGCTACCTGACACGTTCTGCAATCATGCTTGTCTTTTTTGTAGGTCACTCGATGGGCGGACAAATGGTACAGCGCTATGCTACGCTCAAGAAGCAGAAACAGTACGACGACAATGTCTACTACTTTATTGGCGATCCGGGAAGCTACACTTGGCTTTCCAAGGACAGACCGTATCCTAACGCCACGTGCGATGCACAGGCACAGCAGTACCATTACGGTCTCTACGGGAATCAGACCAAGGTGATCAAGTACGCTCGCAAAGATGTGGTGGCAAACACGACCTACATCGTGCAGCGCTTTCTGAGTCGCAAGATACACATGGCATATGGTCTACTGTGAGGGTCTCACGCGCTGGCAAGCTTGGCACTGTGCGTCATTCGCTGACAGTGCTGTCCTCCTATTCAGCGACAACGGTGCTGGTGACACGCACTGCCAAGCGAGAGAACAGGGCGGGAACCATCTCGACAGGGGCTCCCAATTTGTCCTTTCCCTCGCGAATCTCACAGGCACCAAGACGCTCCCGCCCACCCATTCCGTCTCTTTCCTAGGTAACATCAGCCATCAAGACTACGCCGTGTACAGTTCAAATAGCTCCTTGCAGTTCCTCTTCGTCAACGAGTTCGGCAACAGGTATCCCGACATTGTGCCTTACAATCCTGGCGAAGCGATGAACGGCACAAAAGCCGTTCCGCCAAAGCGTCCTTACGACACGCATAACAACAGGCTCCTAGCGTGGAGCTTGTTCGGAGGCAGCATCGCCTTTGTCGTTTGCGTCTTCTCCATCTTGCCATTCATCTTTACAGATAATTGGAACGAAGAGGATTACAAGAGGGACATTGCCAGGTTGGCCCAGGTTGCGCAGTACCCTACCGGCTTCTCCTCGTTCGCTAAAGGCGTGAGCAAGAAGCACGAACCGCAGTTTTCGGACAATAGCATTGGCAGCCGACGAGGTCTGCTGGATCACAACACTAGTCAGCACAACTTGATCTATTGAGTAGAGGAACCAACATCGACTTTGGCGGCAGGCCCGCAAGCTCCCCCCTATACGAGTACTGAACCAATCTCGACATATTTTGTACTTTTTAGCCTCATTCCACTGCGGGCATTTGGGAATTTGACCATTTGCGCTGCCGGTGCAAGTCCTGCACAGCACTCTTGACTAGGTCATTGCAAAGCACTGAAAGTTGAACAAAAGCGTGTGCGTTTCATGCACGCTAGGCAAGCCGTAGAAACGCTGCGGGGCACGTCTACGAGAGGATGTACCCGCCATCCACGACTGCATCATAAGGGTGCCAAGTTAGCCTGCGTCGCAGCAACTCGCGCTGACTTGACACAGGTGGCACTCACCAAAGTCCGAACCGGTAGTGTACGTGGAAGCGTCGGAAGCGAGGTAAAGGTAGATGCCCTTTAGCTCGCGCGTATCGCCTTGTCTTCCCAGTACGGCCATCCTGTAAGCTTCTTGCAGTATTTGAGGTCTGGCTCCCATGTCGGTCTGGAAGAAACCTGGCGAGACCATATTCACCCGAGCGAACGCTCTCCATTCCCTAGCAAGGCATTTGCCAACTTGTTTGAGATGAACGCCACGCAGCCACATCACGAGCATCAGAGGCCGCTCATCAAATACGACTAGGAGAAAAGCTGCTGCCCCTCGTACTCACGCATTGTGCAGGCGGCTTTGGAAGCATTGTAGGCGCCCTGGTCGACTGGCACGTTGACAATGTGCGCCGACATGGAGCTGGTGATGATCAGGTTGCCGCGCCCTTGTTTTTGGAACACCTCTCCGGCAGCCTGATACATTGCAGCAGCAGCTCTTGGAAGTCAGCGCGAACCAGCAGAGCAAAAGCGGGGCTAGCTGCGCACTGCGGCGTCTCACCTTGGCGACGTGGAAAACGCCAAAGTCTTGGATGATCGCCGTTGAAGGTCAGTGCACGGCGTCGATGACTGCGTGTCACCCTGCAGCCCTTTTCGACTTGCACTCACAGTTGATATCAGTCTGATGATTGAAAGTACAGCGTATGAGCCAGGGCTGACCAGATCGAAGCAAAGAGATCATTGCCGCGCGCGCTTACCTGCTTATGGAACTGCTCTGGAGTCTGCTCCAAAATACCGCCCTCTATGCATACTCCAGCATTCGCGATCTGCAAAGTCAATGAGCGTCCAAACACCTTCAGAGAAGAAACGCGTAATGGCGACAACGCAACAGAGAGCCTTGTGCGCGCCCGCGCAGAGAAAGACTCACCGCCACATCCAGCTTTCCAAAATCCTCTACGACCTGCTCGACCGCTTTGCGCACCTCTTCCAGATCAGTGACGCCAACCTTGTACGCCTTGACCTTGACGCCAGTCTTTTTTGCCAGCTCCTCTCCCTTCTCGATGGCAGCGTCGTTGCTATTGTACCAAAGCGCAACGTCCGCTCCCGCCTCTGCCATAGCTTCCGCAGCTGCGAACCCAATGCCTGCCGCTGCTCCGCTGATAGCGACCACCTTGCCCTTCATGCTTGACGTGGGAGAAGGACAGCGTCAGCTTGGCGAGCATATGATTGGCTAGCCGGCTGGAGGGCGCGCGACTGACGAGAAGAGGTCGAACACATGGCTCGAAGCTACCTTCGGAACTGGGCGCGGTTCAATCTGCTTGGCTTCGGGATCATACTCCATCGACATGTTTGCGAGAGAGGGTGCTGAAGCGTAATTTAAAGGAGTTGGTGGGGGGACAAGGTTGCCTTGTGAGGAGACGATGAGATGCGCTCGCACTGCGACTGAATGAGGAGGATGTGATTGCAAGAAGTGCGAAGAAGCAAGCGTCACGATGGATGGTCGGATTGAAGATTGCGAATCAACCAGCTTGTCGGGTGCGTGCATGGCCGGCCACAAGAAAGAGCATCGTATGCGCAGCTTCCAAGAGCATCGTACCTGCAGCAGCTCGCTGATGTACGCTCGACTGTAACTGTCATGCTGCTTGTTGCTGATTGATTGCCCTTCATGATGTCAGAGAGACTCACGACTTGGCGATCGGTGTTTCGGTGGATGAGACGAGAAAGTCTTGAAGTGCAAAACGCATCGACGAGCAAGGTCGTCGACATTCCGTCACCGACACGCCGAGGATGCGAGTCCCGAGCCGCGACTTCGAGTCGTGATCACGAGTCGTCTGCTTGCCGCTGGGATGTATTTAGGGGTCACGTGACTGTGGCTGCACTCGAGATCGCGACTCGCATTCAAGATTCTTTGATTCATCGTTGCATGGCGTCATGAATAAGCCTCCCCCAGCAGCCTCCGCACATCTCGCTCCCCCACCTCCCAGAAGAGCGTGCCATGGGAAACTTGGTGCAACTAGAACTTCGATGGCCCGGCTGGCTGCAGCAAGTCTTGACAGTCCAATAATGAGTCGAGTGCGGAGGCTGATTGCGATGATTCACGATTCACGTGATCTCCATCCTTTGCGTCCTGCTGACTTGCGCGAGCGCGGCTGTGCTACAGTAGCCGGTAGCCACACGCGTGCATGCGCCTCTGCTGCATACAGCACAGCTGCGATCGAGGAAATTGCTGCGCGCGCGCGCCGGGGACGTTGTTGGCTTGGCTTGACTGTGTTCCTGTATCGCGTGACCATCTGGATCGCATCGCAGGCACTGCCGATGCATGGAAGCGGTCACGACGAGGCAGCATCGACCAGATAACGACGCATCAGACTCGTGACTCTGACCGCTCTGCACAGTTGGCCCGCCGCACGGGCTGTGCCGGAGTGCCGACGCGGGAGGAGCGGAGATTATTTTCAGGTGCACGTACGCGCGCAGCGGTATATATAGGTGATCGAGGGAATCACGGTTACTGCGAGTCAAAGTAAGTGCCATACACGCGAGCACGTTGGATATGCGATCGAGCAGGTATTGATGAATCTTGCCCACATTCCCTTTGACCTGTTGCGCCCTCATCATCTCTCGCTTCCTCCACGCTTGACTGCGCGGTCATACACCGGCTTCTTCAAAAGCGCAGAATTGTGCCTGCTGGACTGATTGCCTCTCCTCTGGCAGCAGAGGGCCCGCCCACCAGCATCCACAGCATCCGCTCGCACAGCTAGACGCTCAACCCAAGATGCCACAAGAAGATCCGTCACCAGCAGCCATAGAGGCTAGCAAGGATCGAGCAGCAGCTCTAACCATTCAAAAGAACTATCGAGGATATCGCACCAGGCGGTCTTTGGGCGGATGCGCCTTGAGCGCTGATGATAGGTGGGGGGATGCGGTGCTGAGGCTGAGAAGGGAAGGAGCGGGCAAGCAGAATGCTGAAGGATCGAAGAACAGCGCTGCAGATAGGTGGCGCAGAGGAGGATTGATGGTTGGGCAATTCGCTGGCAGTCCAGCTTCTGGCGGTGCAGAAGAAGGCAGCAAGGCAGGTGGTGAAGCAGGCGGTGGACAGGTTCCGGATGATGGACCTGTCAAGGGCGGTCCGAGTCTGCCTGATCCCGAGGAGCAAGAGGAACAGCATCAGCAAGAGGTCGGAAAGCACACTGAACCTCTTAGGGAAGAGAGTCACGGCTTGGTCGGCGACGTGCCAGGTGGTCAGAGCGATGGCAAGGTGGACAATGTGCCCAGCGTCGCCCACCAACACGAGTATGGCTTGAAGCTGCTGGAAAGATGGACCAGGGGCGCAAAAGCGCAGCAGCTCGTAAGTCGATGTATGGCGGGGGTGTGCGATCAGGAAGTCTTGTCCCCCTTCTGCTCACGTCTCTACACACTTGAACGAATTCCAACTCTCAGTCCAAGATGATGGAGGAAAGCTATTGGCTGGAGGGTATCGACGTGGACCACAGATACGGCAGCAATCTGAAGCACTATCACTCTGTATGGATGAAGGCCGATACAGATCAAAACTTCTTCTACTGGCTCGACAAAGGCGACGGAAAGCATGTGGATCTCGAAGAGTGTCCCCGCGAAAGGCTCGATAGCGAGAAGGTCACCTACCTCTCTGTGAGTTCGGGCAATCAGCGCATACGCCAGAGATACAATGATGCTGACAAGTGCACCACGTGCCTCTCTCTTTTGTGTGTGTGTTTCGGTGCTACAGGCCGAGCAGCGCTTCAACTACTTGGTTGACATCAAAGATGGGCGACTGTTCTGGCGAAGGAACGGCAAGGCAGTGGACACTTCTCGCGGCAAGCACAAGGATCTTGGTGAAGGGCGCGGCATTGTGGAGCTTGGTCCGGAGGAGCAAGAAGAGGAGGCGCGGATCAAGGCGGAGAGGAGAGCAGCGCGTCATGGCGATGATCGGCGCTCCAGCATAGCTTCACTGAGCTCCGAAAGCAGCAGCAGCAGCTCAAGCAGCGACGCGGACAGCGAAGAGCGAGCCGAGGCAAAGGAGGATGCAAAGCATTACGGCGCCAATCTGTCCAAGAAGGAGAGGAGGCTAGGTCTGCTCACCAGCAAGGGCTGGACCGATGCGCTGCTTCGCAAGACGGTAGGCGTCAACACCTGGATCTACGTGCTGAACTCCCGCCATGAATTGTACATTGGAATCAAGAAGACGGGTACCTTCCAGCACAGCAGCTTCTTGTATGGCGGTCGAGTGCTCAGTGCGGGTCTCATCAAGCTCAAGGATGGTCTGATCACGAGCCTGAGCCCGCTCAGTGGGCATTACAAGGCCAACAGCGGTGCCTTCAGGTGGTTTGTTGCATCCCTGCAGGCCGGAGGCGTGGATTTGAGCCACGTCTCCATTTCCAAGGTGCGTGATCGACAAACGCTCATGCGCCACTTTTTTTTGCGCTGACAAAATCTCCTGCCGCGTTGCCAGGCTCTCTTGGCCTTGATGGCGCTCGAGCAGTACGGCAAATTGACCAAAAAGACGAAAGCGAAAAAGGCGAGCAAGAAGGAAGACAAGCAAAATGCGATCATCGCTGGTGCTGGTAAAAAGAAGGACCAGGAAGCTGATGCGCAAGGGCAGGCATCGAGCGGATCTGGCTCGCGCGATGGTACAGCGCACGCTGCTGAGGTGAGAGCAGCGGATAGCGCAGCATCTGAGCAGACTTCGTTGGCACCGACGGAAGGAGACGACGAAGCTGCTTTTGAAGAGAAGCGCAAAGCGAAGCTGGAGAGGGATAGGCCCAGGACTCTATTCGAGCGGACTTTCGACAAGGCAGGACTTCGACATCAACAAAGAGAGACGCGCACGAAGAAGTACGCTGAAGATGCCGCTTCAGGAAGCGAGGGAGAGGGCGGCTTATCAAGGATTCTCTCAAGGATCAGCCTGCATCGGAGCCATGAAGGTGCTTCGCAGCAATCGTCCAGGAACCCTTCTCGCGCAACGACTCCAAACCCGCCTCATTGAACCCGATGAGGCTCGTTTGCGTCTCGAGCTTCGAACAGATACCTCTCTTGTGCCGAATTGGCGCATCTGGCTTGCCCTCTCACTCTAGACGCGCGGCCTGACCCTCATCGAACCTCGACTTCTCGCCTTTTTTTGCCAATGTTGTCACCACCGAATGCTGTCCCATGGTCAGTCTGACCTTGCAAAGGGATAAATGTACAGGTAGATGATGCGCGACTCTACGAGCTTCTGTCGAGGATTTTTCAGAGAGACTTTGTGGCCGAGAGGGACGCTCGAAGTCACCTGAGACTGACCTGCTTAGTGTACCACTGCAAGAAGATTGAGCAGTGGTGGTGAGCACCTGACTCGCAGCCAGGGAGGTGTGGCGTCCCATTTTCCTCACCTGGTGCGGCTCGCCCTCTTCGTCATAGACGACATTGTCAGAGGTGAACCCGAGCCTTGAACGCGTGATGAGAGAGGGACGTCGGACTTGCAAGTCAGCCCTTGTGCGCGAGACGCATATCCACGAGGAATTCATCGCTAGACTCACTTGTCGTAGAAGCCTTTGGCGATTACCTGTGCGCTCAGGACGAGCTCGACGCTTGGCAATGCTGGCTCGTTTGAATCGCCTTGCAGAACTTGCAGCAGCCAGTCCTCCACGGCCTGCATCATGGTCGAGCCGCTGTGAGCAGAAGGAGGAAAGAGAGCCAAGGTTTGAGTTTGTAAATGTCCTCTCTAGGCAAGAAGGATTGGCCGGCAACGATCCAGACGCACAGTCCTAGTCCCCTCGCCTCCTTGGCGATGGCCACTCTTGAGATCTTTGCCCCCGCTTTAGGATCCCCGCCCCTAGCCGTCTTTCTGAACGACTCGCTCAACTCGTCATCTTGCGGACTCTTGAACCCTGCTGGGAATTTGTCCCCCTTTTCTTCGGGCGAAGGAGGAATGGGATAGGGAGTGATGCGGATGGTGCCTTCTGCATGCTCCGGTGTGGATTTCTTGTGCAGGATGAAATGGGCAGAGATGCGCTCTCGGCTGGCGACGAGCAACACGACGTCAGCACAGACATTTCAATGAAGGGAAACTTCCTGTCGCGCGAACAGATGAAGGACATGATGGGGAAGTGTGGGAGGGACTTGAGGGATGCCTGACTCACTCATCCACATCCGTGTTCGGGTCGTACCCTTGCTCATCGCAGAACACCTCGAGTCTCACCGCGAGCGCCTTTTCCACCATGGCTCTCGTAGTGCACAGGCTAGCTGTGTACTGCGACGTTACCGCCTTGCGACCTTCGGCGGATGTGGGTTTGGCATCGCTTGTGACGATGCCTTGACCCGGCAGTGGAGATGCTTCTTGCGCCGTCATCGCCTCTTGACGTAATATTTACGCCGACGTCTATAAATTCCTCTGCCAAACTTGCTTTTCTGTCCGCGGCAGTGAGAATCATGTACTGGCGTGTGCTTCGTGATTGTCCTGTGATGAGATTGTTTCGCCTAGCAATCAACCATTTCGAAAGGCTTCCTCGCCAGCATTCCTGCACGTATGGTCGCTACCCAACAGCATGAAAGCTTCCTGGGAGCGGGAGCGCTCGTCCGGCGGCGAGTGCGGTCACGTGCAGAGCGTTGGCGGGGTTGGCTCGAGCGCGCGCAGCATGCAAGCGCGTCAAGGGCTGCATTTGGCCCGGCTTATCACGCTCAACAGGCGATTAATCGTCCCCGCACGGCACACGCACACGCACACGCACACGCACACGCACACGCACACGCACACGCGCACGCCACCAGCAGCCATGCGAGCAAAAAGCTCAAGTGGCTGCGATGACAAACGCGATCATCACCAAGCTTCGCCGTGCTTTGACGCTCTCACAGTCACGCCCACGACTCTTTACTCTTCATCAACGCATAGACCAGGCACGGCTTTTCTCACGCGGTGCTCTTTCCAGCACGAACACGGCATAACACATCGCAGCGCAGAGCACACAAGCATGATGGAGCCTACCACTCACCCCACCCACCCCCCAAAGGATGACCCATTCACCGCTGAAGAGCTGGCAAAGTACGACGGAAAGGATGAGAATGTGCCGGTCTATGTTGCCATCAAGGGTTAGTCACTGTCATGCGATCGAAGGGGTCCGATCGAGGAAGCCAGAGATTCAGATTGCGAGCGGCTGCAACAGAAAGACTTATTGCCCGCATCCATCCACCATCCACTCGACGCGCTCAGGTCAGATCTTTGATGTGACGCCAAAACGAGAAATGTACTGTGAGTTGTTGCGATAAGATCACGTCAAAGCCGCACGGATGCGTTCCGCCTGACACATCAAGATTCCAACTTTCTATCCCAACATGCCGCGCTTCGGGCAACTCGTTTTCCTAACACGCAGCTCCCGGCAAGGGCTACTCGATCTTTGCGGGTAAAGACGCATCTCGGGCTCTGGGCATGTCCAGCCTCAAGGCCGAGGATGCTAATGCGGATTACAGCACGCTGGACGAGAAGCAGATGAAGGTGCTGGATGATTGGGTGAGTGACAGTGCGAGCGCACGCTTTCAGGAACATAGGATGTCGAGATGGAGGTGGGGCACTTGTCGATTCTGATCTCACATCGCGCCTCGCCTTGCGTCGCTCAGGTCGCCTACTACACGAAGAGGTATAACATCGTCGGAAAGCTCGTCAAGTAGGTCTACACGCACGCAGATCGCCATTTTGCAGCACGCTTAGACAATGGGAAATGTGCAAGGAGGGGTCAGGGATCTAGAATTGTCCATGTGGAGACTTGCTCCATCGTGCAGTTCATACCTCCATCTACTGCAGCTTTTGCATGATCATGTCCCATACATCTAGCTCAAGCGCGGCGTCCTGCGCGAATGGAATGGATCGCCGAGCACAGACAAGTGAGCGATGAGCATTCTCCTAGGTCGGGATAGCAAGCACGCCCTCGGACAGATGCACTCACGGCAACGGTGGTCTTGAGAGGCTTGTCCTGCTCCAGGGCTTCTGCGAGCACAGTCCATTCGGACGTGTATGCGTCGACAAAGGTGGGCCGAATCACCCTTTCCTGGTAGGAGCCAGGAATAGCTGGATCGGCCTCCCTGATGATGATGGTGATAGGCAGACCTTTGACGAAGGGCGTGTCGTACTGAAGCTTGATGATACGTTTGGGCGTAAATACTTCGATGAATGAATCAAATACTGAAAGCGATGATGCGGGGTCAGACGAGATGAGCGCCGACGTCCTCTGATCGCAGCAGAACCTTCCTGACTCACCGCCAACGCCGTGCAAGCCAGTCTCGAAGCTGACGGCAAAGCCGCCACCTTGACCCTTATTCTTGTATCTAAAGGCGGCAGTGATAAAGTCGCCCTTTTCGGTGGTATGGGCAGCGTCGCATCTGTCTGGCAGGCCACCAAAAGTTTCCCTCATCAGGCTCAGACTGTGAGATCCAACGCTGGCGAGCCACCTGTACGCGCCAACCAGATGCGCCGAGGAAGCCGTCTTGGTACCCAAAAAGGCTTGATGCTGCTCTTCTGCTTTGGCTTTTTTGTCATTTGCTGCGCCTGCGGGGATGTCCTCCACAAATTTGATCGGGGATGTTCCGCTACGAGACGGGTGGGATCCGCAGTCGTAATGATGTCAGCAAGGAGACCTAGCTGTATCTCGCAGCATTGGCGTGCTCACCTCTGAGCTACGAAGAACTCGTTTGGGCCGATCAAATCGCGAACGACGGCTGCATGTGGTCGAATACGTTGACAAATGAGCGAATGTCTGCTTTGCATTGGCCATGACATGACAGGAAGTGTCCCTCCCTCACCGTACTGCACAGGTCCAGACTCCGCTACGAGCTGCTTGAAGATCTCAAAAGCTGGCGCATAGCGTCTCATGTAGGCCACGTTAACCTGCACGCCCGCCTTCTGCTCAGCATCCTGAATTCTCTCTGCATCTTGTCGCGTAAGACACAACGGTTTCTCGATGAAGACGTGCTTGCCTGCGTTGATAGCGGCGACTGCATGATCGCCGTGATACTCGTCTGCACTAGCGATCAGCACCAGATCCACATTTTGCAGCTTCACTAGCTCATCCACCGTCGCGCAGGCTTGGGGCACGCCAAATTTGCTCGATGCGTGCTTGGAAGCGGCCAAGGACAGATCTGTGATGGCTGTCACTTTGTAGAGGTGAGGCAAGAGCTGAAGCGTCGGCAGATGTACCACTTGCGATACTTCTCCTGCGCCGATGATGCCCACGCGGATGGGAAGGGTAGGTGCAGAAGTCATCTCGGTGAGTCTTGGAACGGTGAGGTCTTGTTTGCCGAAGTGATCCGATGGGCAGTGGAGTGTGAGGGAGCGAGAAAGGCAGGATGATCCGAGGTGGACACCCTTTTATAATCGAGGTAGCTCTCCTCAAATTTCCGCGACACGGTTTGCAATGGGGGCAGCGTCCGATGGCAACAGGTGTGTGGGATCGGTAGCCGAAGAGCCCTGGACAAGTGCGCGCGTCTTGATTAGTGTGCCTGTATGCGCCGTTGCGAAGTCACTCTCGGTCTTTTAGCGGCGTCTTGGGGCTGAGATCCTCGAGTGTGGGGCAGGTATGTTGATGACTGATCAAGCGAGTGCCCGGAGATAACCAAGGCACAGGTGTCCAGATGACGCTCAGAATGACGCTGATGAGGATGACGCTCGAAAGCCAAAGTGACGTGCGTGCATACACGATATGACGCTCACAAGATGGAGCTAAGCAATTAAGCTGCATGGAAGGTCGTGCGGCGTGCCACGAATTGACGTGCACGCGCAGGAGAACAGCGATCACGTGTCACTGACCTCCACCTCGAAATTGGTAAGCGGGCAAAAGAGGGGAAAGTAGAGGCGGCTGCGCTCCCGCTTGCGCGAACTGCATCTTCCCAACGACCACTCATGAACTTTGGGCAAACATCTTTTCTCCCATCGTCCTTTCATTCCGGCTTTCGCTGCGCTCTTCCGTCCGTCGGCACGTTTACGGTCTTTCACGGAGCGCATCACCTCGTTCGTCACCTAGGTCGTCGCGCAAGATACGGCCCTCAAAGATGATCGTTGCGAGGTCAGCACTCAGAGCGGTACCCGCCGCCTCTAACGCGGTCAAGGCTGCAGTGCCGCCCACGGCCCTAGCTCAACGTCATGCTGTTGCCGTGCAGACTTCACAATCGATGACGTGCTTATGCACATGGTCCACCCGCCACGCTTCCACCTCAACATCCACCTCGAGCGGGCAGAATGGCGATGCTGCGAGCAGCAGCTCGACCAAGCCGAAAGGGACGCATGCGCACGCTTCATCGGCGTCTTCCTCTAGCGACGCGCCCCGCAAGCCATTTGTAGCGCCACCTCCACCAGGCTCATCCTCTTTTCACGTCAGGACCCTGTTTCGCGTGCTGGTTGGGGCTGGCATCTTGGCGACTGGGTATGGCCTGTACGAGTACTATGCCATGTTTCAAACTTGGCCAAAGGAGATCAGAGGCACTCTTCGAAGCGCCGTCAAGCTTCACAGGCAGGGTGAAGCTCGACGAGCTGAGATTGCCTATCGATCGTGAGTGCATTCGGTCGCACCTTTGCTCGGTGACGACGTATTGTCAGATGTCGCTGAGAAATGCCCCTCCCAACATCTCTACAGCGCCCTGGCCCTGGCTCTGAAGATGGAAGGTGGTGAGCTGGGCAAAGATGCCAACTTGAAGATCAGCGGCATCTCAATCGCTCTCGGCTCGCTTCTAGAGGAGCATGAGCAGCTGGTCGCAGCGTACGACGTGTACAACGATGCGCTCGCACGACTGCGAGACGAATCGACGGGCGCCAATAGCGGTCCCGAGCGCATGAGAGCTGTGGCCATTGCGCAAAGACTGGGTGACTTGGCGTCGACCACAGAGGTATCGGCGCATTTGGCGCAGCAGCCGCATCTTGGAGTCACGCAGCCATCCGACGCTCAGGATGCCGCTGAAGCGCATCTGGTTTGGTCAGTGGAGGAGCTTCTCCGTCTATCGGTACCTGACGACGTTCGAAAAGGCGTACTGCAGGCGACGTCCGACGAAGCGTCCGCCGGAGTCACGCTCTCCGAGTTGCAGCTTCCTGCTTGGGTTCAACCGAGCGAGCTAGGAGCCAGTCTTGAAGCGCTTGCCACTCTCTATGCGAATCGAGGCAGGGCAGAGTACGCTGCGCCATTGTACCTGCAAGCAATATCTCTCCTCTTGCCTCCTCCAGAGCAGCGCAAAAGGAATGCGACCGCGGCAGAGAGGTGCCGCGCTGCAGTGATGATGTCCAACCTCAGCTTGATCTTTTTGCAAGCTGCTCCAAAGGGCGCGGCAGGAGAGGAGGGTCGATCGCAGGGTAGAATCTGGGCTGAAAAGGGTCTGAGCATCGTAGAGAAGACGAACGCGATGGCTGGCTGGGCAGGCGAGAAGCCAAAGGCGAAAGTGGAAGGCGGACAAGATGAGGAGCGAGTGAGGCAGGTCAGGGCGGAATGCGCAAGTGCAGAGACTACCTTGCTCTTCAACCTGGGATTTATGAGCGAGGTGAGTCATCCATCAGACCAAGGTTGGCACGTGCCAATACGCTCGCGAAGCTGAATTTTTTTTTGTCGCCTCATTGCGGATCTCGGGATGCGCCCACAGCTCGCTTCTGATCCTTGCCAAGCGCGCAAGTACTTTCAAAGGGCTTACAAGCGAGCCGACGATAATGGATTGCGGGAAGCTAGATCGCACGCAGCTGAAGCGCTAAGCAGGCTTGAACGGAGCGGATCGCTGAGCTAATCTAGACATTGCATCACTTGCTATCATCACTTGATTCTGCGTAGGGCAATACGAAGTCGTAAATGGCAAGTCCAATGCGAAAGAGGCTTGGGATGGCTTGACGTGCAATCAAAGCTTCTGTGCAGCCTCGTAAGCGCTAGCTGAGCTCTGTACCACGCACGAACGATTAGATGACGACGATTCAGTTTGCGAAGTGATTTGAGCTTTGCCAGGAAGCAACTCACCTCTCCTGGCTTGACACCGACGCTGGAGAGCGCGAGGCGGCCTTGGCCATCGACGACGAAATGGCTGCGTTTTCAGGAAAAGTGTTGGTTCAGCACAGAGACTTCGCTCACCAGTGCGCATTGAAGCCACCCCTTACCTGCGGGCGGTCGAGGACTTTGAGCCAGTTCTTCAGACAACGTTTACGGGGCGTCATGTTAGTTTGTGGAGGTACTTGGAGCTCTCTACCGCGGTGGATCACTGCACTGACAAAGCTCCAATGAGCTTGCGCTCTGGGTCCGAAAGCAGAGCGTAGGGAAATGAATTTTTCTGGAGGACAATCGTGTTTTGCGGTCAGTCATGGCGACCTCTCGTCGTTCCTGACACGCGGAGAGGACGTGCAGGAGTGCCTCACCTCTTTCCAGTTCTTCAAGGGAGTGGCGTTGTCGTTGCTAAGACCATAGACCGACACTTTGAGCTTCTGAAATTTGCTGTAGTCGTCGCGATAAGTACAAGCTTGCTTGGTGCAGCCTCCCGTGTTTGCCTGAGATCCGAAGAGGAAACAAGGATCAGCACGCACGACAAGTTACGCAGTAGCGACGAATCGTCTTGCGATATGCACCTTTGGATACCTGTCGATGGTGTGACAGTGGCAAAAGAGCAAGAAAATCAGTCACCGCTTTTCGACGTGTATGCGCTTTCACGGCAGACTGACGCGAAGATGACGGCCTTCTTGAGAGCGGACAGCTTGACATCGTTGCCAGCTTCATCCTTGAGCGTGATTTCCGGCAGCTTGTCGCCGACTTCGAGCTTCGTCTTGCCGCTGCTCGCCTTGGACTCAGCAGCATCAGCAGCAGCAGCTGTGCCATTCGTCTTCTTCTCAGACTTGGAGCTCGGCTTTGGCTTTGGCTTGTCCTCTGTCCCTGATTCTGGAAGTGGCTGTGGCGCTCGCGCCTTTGTCGCCTTGGATTTGGAAGCAGGTTTGGCGTCGCTCGTGGACTTTTCATCATGCTTCGCCCTTTTGGAAGCCGAAAGCTCGGCAGTCTTCTTGGCTTTGCTTTCCTGCGCCTCGCCACTTTCGGAAGCGCGTTTCTTGCCCGCGATCGCACTCGCTGCAGCGGCCTTGTCTTTTCCAGCGGATGCTGGAGGTTGAGAAGCGATTCTGGCCGAAACTCGACGCTCGGTCGATGCCGAGCCTTCGATATCTTTCTTTGGCGCCATGATGGGCACGAATGATTGTGCGTCAAGAGAGAGGGAGAGGGAGAGAGCGGTCGCGCGTTCGAGTTGAGATGGTTCGCTGTCGCCCAATGTTGCACCTTTCAAATGGATGAGGTATTCGCGAACTCAAATCTCGCCTTCTTGACTTGCGAACTTTGCGGATGATGGTGGATGCATGCATGCATGCCTCTCCTCTTGCTTTTGACGGGCAGCGTGGTCGAGTGGACGACTGAGCAGTTGGAGTAGTAGATGATCACGCCACGAGCAGATTAGCGGATGACACGAACACACCTCGCCTCGTGAGAAGAAAGTCCGCTCGCATCGCGGCGCGCTTCAATTGGGTTATTGGCGCGGTGCTGGCTGACGCCATGATGGATATACGCAAGCATTCAGATAAAGCGGTAAAGCCCGCCGCGCCCGCATGTGCTGATTGATGTTGACCACCAGTAGTAGCGGCTGCTCCTGCGCGACCAGCATGCAGTCAACAAAGCGAGCCTTGGGTCGCAAGCATGCAGCATCAGTCAAGAGTCAAGACCTTGGACTTGAGACGCGAAACATGCAACAACACCAAGTCACAATTTGGAGACACAATCACACAGAAGTGTGCATCGATGTGCGGCTAATGGATACGAAGCTTGCCAAGCTTCGTTTTCTCTTATCGATCGCGTGTGCATTATGGCTACAGCCGGACGGCCTTCACATTATTGCTCAACTCACGACTGCAGAGCCGCAATCAACGGCCTTGCTCGGCTGTCTCACGCAGACGCACGTCTTCCCTCCCGGGCGTGTGGCCTCACATCGTACACCTCCATCGAGGCTCGTGTATACCATGCAGCCATATAGCAAATGGGGCCACGCACGCGCTTTGCCTTTGCCAGTCGTGAAGGGTCACAGAAGGGCTTGCTCGAGTCCAAGGCGCTCGCTCATCCCCCTCCTTCAAGGCCGCCGTCATGGCGGCGAGTGCCTTGGGCGGTCGAGAGAGCACGCGGTACAGCTTGATGCATGCCCGGGGAGAATGATGCAGAGGAAGCATCCAGCAGCTCATCGCTTTGCTCTCCTCTTCACATCCACGATTACAGTCGTGAGCGTGCGCCCCTCTGTGGTAAATTTGGTGATCTAGCTAGCCAATCACGCTCCTGTGCTGCCCTCGTGGTCGAGATGGCGACGCGACAGGTGAGTCAAAAGTCGTGAGTGTGGGTACGTCTGAGCCAAAGGCTCGGGGCACCCTAAACCCCGCAGTTGGCGCAGGGCGAGGCCGTGCTGCTACAGCTTCCGAGGCGTTGGCATGCAGCTATCGCTCTGCCACGGACCTGACCAAGGTGTTCAGCCTCGGCACCCGCTCGCCTGCACGCTCTCGGCCAGCTTGGACATGCGATTCCTTGCCAAGTCGCTCGCCGGCAGACGGCTCGCTCGCGTCGTCAATCGGCACCACTGCGTGGGCCGCCGCCGTTGGCTGCCACAGAAAGAAATTTTGTCTATTCGTATATCGTACAGAATGTCTCTCTCCCCTCGCTGTGCATGCCAGTCCGGCTTCGTCTTGTGCAGATGCCGCTTTACCAATGGCCGCGCTGACGTCCACGTTGCTTCTGAAATTGCATAGACGACCTAGCTTAGCTGTCACCGGGCTCGTGGCTCGGCTTGTTGCCGTAGGCCGCTTTTTCTTCTCATCTTCGGTTTGCCCCATCCCCTGGCTTCTATGCTTACATTGCTCCCCGCTGATGATTCGATCACCTCGATCCGACGACTCTGCTTTCTGTGACGTTCCGCCAGCCAAATGGGCCATCTCTACATGTGCTTGCTCAGCCTAGCCAAGTGGTAATTGATCGTGGACTTGCTAGGTCTGTTGCGATTAGCCTGCACACGCGCAGGGTCGTTTCAGAGGGATGAGAGATGACAGTCAGCTTCTGTGAAGCACAAAATACGATCCATGTGATTCGAATCAGTCATCAGAGGACAGCACCTGACCGATGCAGCGCAGCATCCCGATTCCGAAGTGCTGCTGAAGATTCCGCATGCGACGCTTCCGACCACCCTCCAGCCACGGACGTCGAGGCAGTCTTAGAAAGACTCACTTTGCCGCTGTTCATGCACTGTTGCAACACCTTTGCGCTGGCCGCGCAAGGTCCGATATTGTTGGTGTCTTGCGAGCTGGCCCAGCAAGCCAACATGGCTGCGAATTCTGCGGCGCATGGAGCTTGAGCGACCTCTTTGCGAGGTCGCACTTTGAGATTGTGCAGCTTCATGCTGTCCCAGACAAGGCAGAGCTAGCTGCACGCTCCGACTGCGCTATCAATCTGCGCGGTGGGCTGATCGATGTGGTGACAGCGGTTTGCGCCCAGGATGCGGGCAGCCAGTGAATCGTGATGGTGGACGTGATGTGCGTGGTCTGTCATCTCGAAAATCACGGAATCAAGAATCTTGAATAAATAAATCACAAATCAAGAATCACGAATGATCTTGCCCTCTCGTACGCACGCGAGTTGAGATCACGTGACGTTGTGATGACCACGCGACGGGATCCGCCGCTGCTAAGCTCATCATGCGACGCCGCGCACCGATCCTACCTTCATCAATCGGACCAGCCATGCGTCTGACGACCTCAAGAGTTCATTCATCGTCAAGCCTTGTCACCAAGTCAAGTGAATCATGTTGAGCCTATCGTGTATGCTTCGATGCAGACACCCGATGCCGAAGAGGATCTGTCCGCAAGCCTGCGCTCACGAATGCAACAGCCGTGCGCAAGTGGATGCTTTATCAAAATCGTCACACTGGATTCAAATTGTCATGCTGGAAATCTAGATTACCTACAAGACCTGCTGATCTCGTCGAGTGGTCACGCGTGTGATCGGAGGCTCGATGTTGCGCTCTCGGTCCTCTTGTCCGAGCTTCGAGCAAGACCCTAGATACCACCGTGCGTAGCGCGTAGCTGAGTGCGTACTGGTTGTGTGCCTAAGCTGCCCGACTGCTCGAGCATCGCCAAGACTGTGACTAGCCCACCCACATTGGCCCCTCACGAAATTTAACGCGACAGAATCCTTCGCCGAAATTAGCAAAGCGCTATCATTTTGAGCTTTATGTTCCGCTGCGGGGCCGAATTTTTAATTGCTGTGACTCTCACAGCAGCTCGATCACGATCCGCTCTTGACTGACCACAGGCTAAACGCCAATCAAGAATCAGGCGCCGACGTCAGGGTGTTACAAATTCTATCGCCTCACATCTTCGATTGGTCGATGAGAAGCTTCTTCACGGCGTGCCACCTTGATTGCTAGAAAGAATCACGTCAAGGAACGCGCGCTCAAGCCTTCTTCGCATGCAGCAATTAGGGGAGCAAGGCGGAACGGAATGGGCGCGCGCATGTTTGTCACCTCGCCGCGCTGCTGGCAATCTTGAATCAGAATGAGGCGCAAAGATCTGATGCGGCGCACATCACGCCATGTCTCCTCCGCAGCCACATTTAGAGGAGAGGCACGCTACAATCAGAATGGACAGGCACCTAGGCTGTACAGAACGAACGCTGCAAGCCTGTTCGTGCAGACTAGCTGTAGCTAGGGTAGGACTTTTGCAGCAAGTGAGCCATGCGAGCCGGACAGCCAGCATGCATGCATGCATGCAGCATGTGTGCCTCGATCCCAATTCCGATTTTGATTCAGAACCCCGCAGCCGCCCATGCACCGCAGGTACAAGTGTACAGATCGAAACACAGCGAAGCAAGCAAAAACGGCGCTAAGGATCTGCTGCATGCATGCACCCCGGCCGGCTTCTGCGATGCTGCTGCACGCCTTGCTTGCTGCGTCTCGCCTTTTGTCGCTTTTTTGCTCTACCCCGGCACGTTAATCGTGCTCTTCCGAACAAGACAAGAAGTTCGATCGTCAGGATCGAACAGTCATGAGAACGAAAGTCATGAGTCAACGGGACGCTCAGAATGAAGGACAGGAAGCCCAAACACTATTCACATTCGTGAGATTAGTCGAAAGCCCGCACCCTGGACGCGCCCTGGATCAAACCAGACCAACGTCAGTCACGTGGGTAGTTGAGGAGCTGGCCAAATTATGCCATCAATCAAGAAGAATCTCGAATGAAGGACCCATCACGGACTCAGGCTCACCTTCAGTCACTCCTTCGGTCCACCGCAACGGCCGAGCTCCTTACGAGACTGCGCCCATGTATAGCTGCTGTACTAGTCGCCTCCTGGCTGGTGCGTTCCATCTCCCCTTCATTTTGTATAGGTGCTCGCCTGCCAGGTCGAATGAGCAGCTCGTGTATATCGGTGCTATGATGAACGTAAATTCAAGATTACAATAAGTGGCGGAACGGGATGCGTTTGGATCAAAAGCTTGTCAAATTTCTGCTTGCGCCTGTCGCTGGGCGTCGGAGTCTGCTGATTGTCGTCCGAGCTGGTGAGCATCCAGCTTAATTGGGCGTACGACTTGCTAGCTCATTAATTTTGCTTGTGCTGTGATGCAGCCCCGCAATCTGGTTTAATTGCGCGATGTGTGCGATCACTTGGCTTTGCAAAGGCGGGGAAATGCAATCATCTCGATTTGCATGAAGGCTTGTTCCCTGCGGCGTGTGATGCCTGTCTGCACGCACACACAGTTATGCGTGCATACACACCGCTGCATGGCTGATGTCTCCAGCATCTGCAGCGCACCCTCATAGGGTCAGGAGAGAGTCATCAGAGTGCGAGGTTTGCGTGCGCGGCAGATTCAGAGCAGATCGCTACAATAAGCGCGTACACGCCATGGCGGGTACTAATTATAATTTAGCGAGAAGGAGGAGGCTGCCGCGAGACATGATGATCGTGCGAGTCTCGAGGCTTGCTCTCCGCTTCTTCTCTTCCTCGCCCGCGTCGTGCCCGCGATCCTAAATACTTGTAAATGAACATGAACGAGGACACTTGCACCAGCATGCCTGCTGGCCGTATGCACCACCACCGCTGCACAACTACAGTACTACTGTATCTGCTTACTCCATTTGTGAATGCATGCACATTAGCAGCTGCGAATTCGTGTCTGGTGCGTGATCCTGAAGCGATTCTTGCCTCACTGACTGTATACTCACCGTACCCGGTGATACTTATGCTCACGACTGCAGCAGGCGAGTACGGCAGCGGCGAAGCGGTTGCATCTATACGCATGCACGCGCGCGCGGGGAGAGGCTGGCTCCATCGAGGTCGAGACCCGCGGCCTGCCTCTCTACGCTCCCTCTGCAGATGCAGCTGTATGTACAGATGATGATGCATCTGTGTCCGAGCTTACGCATACAGTCACTCAAGTAAATAGACCCGCTCGCTCGCCCAGGCACCGGCACCGCACCGTCCCTACAGGATCGACCTGCTCATCTGCGACTCACCCAAATTGCTTCCATCTCAAATCTCCACGCAATCCCATCACTCAGACTGTACCGCTTCCCGTCTATCCGTGCCCGTTCAGCTCAGTCCCAATCCTCACATCGACCTTTTCCGGTTCCCGCCCTTCACCTCTTAGCCTACAGCGGCTGTAACAGTACAACTTCGCCCAGCGCACGCCTCCTTCCACACGAGATACCCGTGCACCAGGAGAACAAAATACAGCCATTTGGCTGTACCTTTCCCGACTGCAAGCTTCCGCCGTCTGCACTACCTTGCTCTGCTCTGCTCTGCTCGTTCGATCGCTCCGCATCGAGCTTACACCCGGGTCCTCCACTAGCGCCTCCTTAAGCGACAATTCGGACCGTTCATCTTCACTAGCGAGCATCATCCGACACTTCTGCTACTCGACGGGATCCTTTCCGCGCTGCGAAGCAGTGGCCATATGGAAATTTTGTCACCCAGTTGACCAAGAGCTGCTTATCCGAGCCTCGCTAATCCTCGCGTCCAATATTTGACCGAGGCAGCTGAGCTCGCAAATCCGAGTGCCGGCATCGTTCCTGCGCTGTGCAACAATCTCGCAGCCATCCTTCGTCGCTATCCTTCCGCGTGCGGTGTACAGAATTGGGTCGCTTCACCTTCCATTGCAATTGGCCGCTCATTTCCACCAATCTACCTCGTTTCATTCGCGCGACTCATCGGCGAACCTTGGCTTCCAGCTGAGCTACGCCCTCCACACTCTTTTCCTCGGCGCAGGACCAGTCAGTGCGATCGCATAGGCTCGGCGCAAAGTCATTCAAGACCGCTTCAACAGACGGTCAGCTCATCCGGTTGTCGACTCCACCTGCTAACCTTTTCACAGCGTCCAAAAATCGATAGCGCCTCATTCAGCCTTGTAAGACTTTCCGAGGGTGTTTCGGCAGGCCATCAGGTCATCTCGCCAAACGAGGCCGACTCTCGGCTCGATCTGGTCCCTTTCTAAGAAGCCACGCGGCCTTTCGAGCCAACATGATAGTGGTGGATCAACTGGGGGCGGTGCTCTCTGCCTTACGCCATGCAATTTGGTATTGGTATTGTGCGATATGGCGAACGTGGACCGCAATGATCTTGCTGGCTGCGCCAGGTGAGTGTCTGCACGGATCTGGGGTACCGAGGAGCTGGAGTCGCTCCAAAATGTGTGCGACAAGAAAGCGCCTGCAAAGAGAGAAGCCGTTCTCGTGTAGCAGCTTGTTGATCGCCTGCGCCTCCTTCATAGTGACCATCCTCTGCTGCACGCTGCTCTACCTTATGGTCTCGACCGGATCATCTAGACAGATTGCCTCCCTCTACGAATTCAACGAAGGCTTATCCAACATGAATGAGGCGGAATTTGAGCTGGAGTCGGACGAGTACGAGTACGAGGAAGATTCAGACGCCGAGCCTTCGAACGGCAAGCGGCCTCTGAGGCGCGCGTACAAGTTTGGAAGCAACGACAGCGTGATTCGCAGGCGCAGTAGTCAGGTTCGCATCACCAGCAATGACCCTCGCTCTAGACTGTGCATCTCTCCGATACACCTCGACTTGGATGAGCGGGGCAGAAGCGGTGCGATGACACTTGGCTCCATGCATAGGGAAAATGGATCCCCTCACCAGAGAGGGAGGCGCGAGTCTGGAAGATTGGATCCCCACGCAGCAGCGCAAGCCCTGGCACGCTCGCCAAACGGCGAAAGCCCTTCCACCGGGGGAGACAATAGCGCCACCTCGTCCAGGAGGTCGTCCGTATACGGTACTGACGACGGCTCCTCTACCACGTTTGCGGCGGCTGCAGCTGCTGCTGCTCTCGGTGTCCCACCAGCATCACATGCGCCATTGCAGACTTCGGCGGCGAGCGCAGAGGTTCCAACTCCATCCTCTACTGGGCCTGAGCGACCGCCGAGGCTGCGGCCCGTGGCGTCAGACGGGTCGTTCAAAGGGAACCCTTTGACTACACCTACACTTCTGAATGATTCGAACCTCGACGAACCTAGATCTAGCGATGAGAGCGGACCGCTTTCACCCGACTTGCTTTCACCTTCTAGCTCTGCTGCTGGCTCGTTTGCATCCTTGTCAGACGTTTCGAGCGTGTCGCTCAGCGGCGACGAGCGAAGTCGACCCAGCAGTAGCACTGGACATGGTGGCGCGAGTAGCAGAGGGCATGGAAGGAGACGACCCGCCCCTGCTGGGCCGCCGCCCATCCTAAAGCGCGAGCCGGAGATTTATGCAGGACTACCCCTCGTGCGTTCCCCAGCAGAGGCAGGCCTGTACCCCAACAGTCAGGGATCTTTCAGTGCTGACTGGGATCGGGACTCACTCCGAGACTCGCCGCTGAGTTTCCCTGGGCGCGGAACTGACCCTGGGCCCTGGCCGTTTGAGGGGTCGTCTTCAGCTGCCGCTTACCTTGACAATGAAGCACAAAGCACGCGAGCTCCCTTCGAGAATTCTCAGTGGAGCACCTCGAATTCGAGCTTGCCTCCGGGTGCTGGCTTTGGTGAAGCAGCTCTCAGACCGCCACCACTGCCAAGATTGGGCAGCATGACGTTAGCACAGATCAGATCCGCATGGCCTACAAGTCGCAGAAACAAGCACATTCGGCTGACAGAGCCGGACTGGACTGCTTTCGCAGACTGCCACGATCGAGCGAAGGAACGCCTCGAGACGGCATCCCATGTCGCCTCACACCCGGATCCTCGATCGCTGTGGTACGTCGGACCGCGCGATGAAGAGCATGCGCACTGGGCTGCGGACGACGGAGCGACATTGCAAGATCCTAGGGCGTGGGAAAAGCACGAGTTCTGGTTTGAGCGTTTCACGCAAAGCACAGCCGCTGCTGGAAGAGACTGGGACTGGCGCAAAAGGCGAGCGAGAAGACAAGCACAACGTGCGAAAGAGTTGGGCTCCAGCGCGTCGACGACGAGCTTGCCCAGTGATCTCCCTACGGACAGCCTGCAACCGCCTGCACCTCGTTCAGCTGAAGCCTCCACTGCGGCGATCGACAAGCCTCTGCCCTCTGCTCCTACTCGATCCTCATCAGCACCAGTCATTTCAAGTCCTTCGTCTCCGCGGAAGCCAAGCCATCACGTCGGTCTCACCGATGTGCAGCTTCAACTTCAGCGGCAAGCGCATTCCGAGCGCGTCAGCAAGGTTCGCTCGCCTCCTGCTTCTCCTCTCATTTCTTTTGATGAGGCCGAGAAGAGCTCGCTACCGAGCATCAAAATCGGTCAAAATGGCGAGGCGATTGGCTTTGGCGATGAAGAGGACGACAGGGGCGACGCTTCTTCGCCTCTTGGTCGTGCTCTCAAATCTTTGCGGAGCGGCAGCTTCACAGGAAGCCAAACGTCCAGTCCTACGCGTGCAGAATTTGCCTTTGCCGGTGATACAGACGCCACGGAACAAAGCGCCAAACAAAGCGTCCTGGCTTCGCGTGCCCCTTACATGGATCGCAACGCTTCGCTGCCCAAGCCCAAACGATCTCGAGCTTCCTTGCCACCAGTGGGAATCTCACCTCCAGTTATGCCAAAATCCGAATCAGACCTGTCGGGCCGATCAAAAATCCGCAACAGTATGCGCAAGGCGTTGCGGAAGCCGATGCCCGACCCATTTGCTCCCCTTGCTCTCATGGATGCCACTGAGGCGCAAGGCGCGCCCAGACGACCTCGAAGGGCATCCGAGGCGGATAGGCCTCGGCCTAATGTAGAGGTGCCATCACCAACGGGCAGATGGAGCAGTCTCACTCCACGCCAGCGCCTCGACAGCCTTCGCAACCTCAAAGCAAAACCGAATCGACCGCCACCCAGTGCCGTGGCTCCGGTCCCAGCTCAAGACACCTCCACCGAATCCTCTTCGCTCGAGGCAGTCGCTGATCCAAGCACCGCTTGGCTCTTGGCAGAAGCCGACAGGATCGGGGATGACTCGGATGACAACGTGCCCTTGGCCAAGAGTCTCTCGAGGCAATCAAAGCACGCCGCGTCGCCTCTTATTCCAGAGCGAGAGCTTGCAATTTCTACGCGACCTTTGCCCAAAAGTGGCAGCTTGCGCGGCGCGCTGAGCTTGCCATCGAATTCTCCAGCTACTCCCAGCACACCAGACGCTGCCCCGTGGGCCGACCTGGGCTTCGCGACGACAATCGAGCGACGTGGTCCCTTGCAACAGATGTGGAGCAGTGCCGATGCTTACGGGCTTCGGGCTGGGACTGACTATGGTCAAGATTCTATGGATGACTACGACACCAGCACTCAGCCCATCGCCAAATCAGCGCGACAGTCGCGCAGATTCAGCGGTCAAGCTGCCATGGCTCCTGGAGGAGCGGTCACCATTGGTAGCATGGCATCGGCAGAAAAGGTGTCCTCCCCCCTCAAGAAAGAGCCCAAGAACCCTCCCGTTGCAAAAGTCGTCACTAGAGGTACTCGCAGCGGCTCGTTACGGAGGCTGGACAGCGCGGGGGGCGATAGCAACAATACCAGCATCGACAGTAGCTCATCGACGGGCAAGCAACTCGCGGCGCTCAACGCTGCGAGCAAGCACCGCCATGCTCAGACCAATCCACCGCTTGATCCGCCTCACATTGAGATCAAGGCGCCCGTGGGTAGCCGCAAGGGCATCTTGTCGGGCACTTCTAGCGCCACTGGTGATGTCAGCTTGGCTGCAAGGACCAGAGGAGCTCGCCGCCCATCCTTGCGAAAGGCAGCCGCCGAAGCCCAGTCGCCCAGACCAGCACCTACGATGCAGCCAGAGCCAGCGCCTTTTGCCATGGCCCGACGCGCCAGGTCAGCCAGTATCAGTTCCCGAAGCAGCGGTCACAGCTCTGGAAGAGGCAGCTCGTTAGGTGCCCCGAACGGCATGTCAGGAAGCGTCGATTCTACAAGTCTCAATCGGCGAGCTTCTAGGGCTTCGGGATCGACCGGCCGCGTTGGGAGCATGGTGGGAGTGCCCGAGCAAGGCGAAAGTGTGGATCACGAAGACCTCGATCACTTGAGCTTTTCTGCCGATTACGCGACGCAATGGCGCAGACAGACTGCCGCTGCTGGAGGCGCTTAGCAATCGTGACATTCAGACATCCATGTGGTCGAATGACGACTTGCCAAACAACAACTCGACGTGATGCTCTCAGAACAATTTGTCTAGGCAAAGCCGAAGAAACCGAAGCCCGGCCGTGGTTGTTCCCTCTCACCAAGAATTGCGGAACAGCCGCAATTCGTGACACAACTCAGCACACATACCCTCATAGATCACTTGGCCCTGTACGAGTGACCGCGCAGGTGGCACATCTACACGATGTGTGCTTTGCAGCACCATTTTCGTACACACAATCTCACACATTCTTTACCTCGTTTCCCTGCACCGGGCTTCTTTGCCCACCACACTCACTTTGCCTCTTCTGTGCTGCGCCGTTGCGCATGCTAGCTCCACATCTTCAATGTCACAATCGCAATCAGAATGCTTTGTTTGTCCACACATCTTCCATGGCGCGCGTCAACGTTCGACTGGCAAAGGGGGAAGCAAAAGTCGCCGTCGATAGGACGAAGACAAGGAGGTGATTGGTTGCGCGGTGCTTGAAGCCCGTACTTGCTGCGTGGGCCCACTTCGTACCCCTGTACGCCGTCCCCTTGCGGTTAAAGCAGCTAGGTGGATCGTCGACCGAGCAGAGCACGCGGCCGAGGCCGAGTGCAAACTCAATCGACCCTTCACCCGGTGCCATTTTCGGCGACTTGCAACACGGACGACCACGAATGACCCTTGAAAAGCTTTGCACCACCTGGGGGTCTCTGATTAGAACGTCTGCTGTGGTCGAACATCCTTGCATGAGCAGGGAATCCTCTGCTCCATGATGACTGATTGAATTTCGCACTCTCCACCTTTCCACATCCCACCGTACCAATTGTGTACCGTGGTCCGAAGGCTCTCTGCCGCTGATTTAGGAACTTTCAGCAGCTGCAAGGTGGTGCAAGGAGGACGCTTCAGCTTCGGTCAGCGCAGCTAGGGTTCACGACTCGGAGCAGCAGGACAACATATTGCAGCGAAGCGTCTTGCCGCGTGTATATGTATCGCTGCACGACGCGATGACCTCGCGCGTGCCCGCCCGTATGAGCGTGCGGCATGGACGACTCGCACGCGAGAGGCTGCGCGCTGATGCCGCCATGCCGGCATGGCCACCCCGCGCGCGGAGAGCGTGCAGCCCGACTCACACGAGCAAGCATCCTTGCACGTTTGGAAACCACTCACGCACTCACACCCATGCACCAGTCAGCTATAGTGCACGCATGGATGTCAGGGCACACAACGCGATGCGGAGCAGCTCTAGGTCAGACCAACCAACACCTGCTGTCCTCGACGCGTATGCCCCTGCGTCGCGTGCGTGCTTTTTGAATGCAAGGAGTCAAACTCTCGGGTCCATGCAACCGATGGGCCCGGGGAGCGAACGAGACTAGCTGTACCGATTCGTGATTGTGCTTGACTGAGTCGACTGCCACGGGGGCTGCGTATATCCGCACATTTGAATGCGCAAGCAGATCCCAAATGCTGTCAATCACCAGCATGCATGCAATCACGAATCGAATGTGGACGACGCACGAAGGAGCATTCGTCACTTGGTATGTACCGCCGCGCCTCCTCCGCGGGCAAAGGACAGCAGCGCAGCGACAGTCACAGTGACAGCATCAGCATCAGCGTCAGCGCTCACAGCACAGCACCGCACGGCACGACTTGGTTTGAACAAAGTTTGCGGAAATTCACCATTCGATTCCCACTGCACCCCATTTGCCACACTTGCATCGTCAAGCACGAATATACATGTCGAAGCTTCGATCTGCATGTATGCTAGCTCTGCTACTGTACTGCCGCGTCAATCCCTCCATGCAGCGCCACTTTTGGCTTTGCTTGCTTGCCTTTGACTGGTCCAGCAGCTGCTGCTGTCGGAGTGAAATGATGATTTTCTCACACCCATTGAACCTGTCACACGCGCACATGCCGCGGTAAACAGAGCGTGGGACTGCATGCAGTCAAAGTATAGGGTCGCACGAGCATAGGAACCCTCAAAGCAGCCCCGTGCATCGTGTGCGCCTCGGCCTCGACCCCAGTTTGAGCACAGATCATACAGCACAGCAGCAGCCTTGCCTCGGTCTAGACGCATGCACACTGCACCGAAAAGAGGGAGGTTGAGAGCGGAGAGAGAAAGCGCAGCATCGTGTAGTGTGGCGCTCATCTGCTCGACGGATTCGGCCAAGCAGCAGAATCACTGATGAATGGTGTGCTGGCCGCCGCTCCCCAAATCATGCTAGTCAAGAGTCTCACTGATGCCCTGACAGCAGCAGCAACACTTTCAAGTAAGGCTGGACTGTGTGTGCTGTGTATCCACACTCAACTACTTGGATACTGCAAACAGGCTTCCCCTGCGGCTCTGTAGCGCAATTTGCCAATTCAGCTGCATCAGCCGGTACCATAGCGCAACGTACATATGTGACCTCGATCATTTAGAGTTTTCTGCTGCTCTTCATCAGCAGCATGCCTTAATTCTTTCTCACCGCGGAGCCCACAATCTCACGGCAGAATGTTTGCAGCGGAGGCGTTTGGGACACTCACCAGCAGTCGAGTGATTCAGTCTGGCCTGCTGGCTGTGCCTGCCTGCCTGCCTGCCTGCCTTGGCATGCCGCGACGCATTTGCTGTCAGTTGTTCGTGCATGCAGGCAGCAGCAGCAGCAGCAGCACGTCTGGCAAAACCGCTAATGGTAATTAAATCGGTAAACACACACGGTTGACTTCTTGCATGCATGGCCGCGTATAGCTTCGAGCACGCGCACCCAGCAGCATGTGTTTTGTGTTCGTCATTTGCATGCTGATGTGTACGTTTCCCCCGCCGCACCGCGTCAGCACAGAGGCGTGGAACTTTTCGACGCACAGCGATCAATGTGCCTCGATCACGATACCTCGAGTGCGACTACTGCTGCTATTCTTCTGTTATTGCTGCGCACCGAGCTCGTGAGCATCAAGAGCAAGAGCAAGAGCAAGAGCAAGAATCGTTCGTCAATTCACAAGCAAGGGCGCGCACAGCTCTATATAGCTGTCAAGGATGCTCGCTGCTGCTGGAGCGTCCAGTGCGATATAGCGTCGGGCTAGACAGGATCCCCCTCGCATCAGGCGCAAGGTGCATCCATCCATCCATCCACCCGCGCGCACCCACGCGAACCTGCCCCATTCAGCAACACCGCAGGCAGGCAGGCAGGCAGCTACGTACAACGGCAAACACGTCCGCTGCAAACATCTTGCTCCCATCTGTCAAGCTTCGAGTCAAGAGCAAGAGTCTCAGTGGCGATCCCCCCAATTCCTGCCATCCAGTCAATGTGAGCAGCAGAAAGATACAAAAGGGGCAGAAGAGTCTCTTTCGTCCCCAAAGCCGCACAGCTCCTCTCCTCCGCTCCAGGATCTCCATCTTGGCCCAGTCTGCCCATACTGTAGTCGCCCTCTTCCCTCAGTCCCCCGCCCCTCCTCGTCGACTCTCGCATCCACCATGGTGGACGCTTCCTACTACCAGCAGCCTGCGGTCGTGGCTCACACCTTTGAATATGCCAAGCTGCTCGCCTTCGCATCGGCTGGCGCAGTGCTCGTCGACCTCATTCAATTCCTACCCTTTGATCTCAGCATCATTCGCGGGGATCGCAAACGTCGATGGCCTCAACTCGCATACTTTGGTGCCAAGCTGACATGGATCGTCTACATCATCCTCAACCTGTCACTCCTCTTTACGCCAACGGAGATCAACTGCCAAGGCATGCTCATCGCCATCGAACTTTGCATGGGCTTGCTCGCCATTTCCTGCTCCACCTTGCTTGCTGCTCGCACAGTTTGCGTCTTTCAAGCTGGAGGTAACGCCCGTCGCTTGGTCGCCATCATCGTCAGCGTGTCTGTCGCGGGCATGGCTGCTGCCTGGTTTGAAGGAGTCGCCGACGTCAAAGCTGCTTGGCTCGCAGAAGCTGCTGCACCGTGGAGCACTGGAGCTTGCAGCTTCCTCTCGGTCAAAAGGACTTACATGGTCAAGTACCTCCTCACCGTCTATGTAGACATCCTGGTCTTTGTCCTGCTCCTCATCGGCACGTGCAAGATGGGCACGAGTCGCATTGGCGAAGTCCTCGTCTTCCAAGGCGCTTGCTACCTGTTGGTCACCATCCCCAACATCATCATCGCTGTCCTCACTTCCATGCAACTCTCTCCCGTGATCAGCTTGATCGGCGCTGTTCCAAGCAGCGCCATTAGCTTGATGGCGGCTACCCGCCTCTATGTCTATCTGGCCGAGGCTGCCGCCGTACAGCCTTCCGGTGTCAGCACCAGCCAAGTCAGCTCCACCATTGACAAGGTCGGAAACTTCCTCTTCCGTGGTCAGCGCAGCACGCTCTACGGCAACACTGCCGGCCTCTCTAGCTACGGCCCCAGCGGTGTCGCCAGCGATGATCTGCCCGTTGTCGGCTCGGCATCTTCCGATGCGAGCGACAGCATCATGAAGCTTCCTCTGCGCAACCCCGCCTCCGAGAAGAGCATCAAGCGCAAAGCGACCTCGACGAGCAGCGGCAGCGGCGCCACCACCGATCTGGAGCTGGGAATGCCTGCTGGCGACATGCAAGAAAAGACTGGCGTACAGGTACAACAAACCCAGTCCGTCGAGGTAGAACAGGGAGATCTATTCTTGCAGGATTCGCGCACGATGGATGCTGCACGCGCTCAGAGAAACGAGGGTGACGACATTTCGCCTGCCCTCGCTATGGCCTACCCCCGACTTTACGGCAAGCGAGACTCTGGCAGCTCTGCCAAGTAAGCAAATGACCCCTGCTTCGCCCCTACCGTATCGAAACAAGCCTGCACCGTGTCCGACAGCCTGACACCACGCTTCGGCAAGCTCTGCTCCTGCAAATCCTTCTTGCTGCGAAGGCCCCCACGCGCGCGCCTCCACACCTAATCTCGCAACACCAGACCCAGCCCCGGCCGGGCCTTTCTGCCGTACTTTTGAATCTCGTCACTCCCCACATTGTAGCCATATCAATCTTAGCACTTCAATCAGATCAGCGCCTACGTGGCTCATTTTACGAACAGGTGCATGATTGCGCGAAACATGCTTACTTTGAAACATGCTTTCTAAAACGTGAAATGTCGGCAAGCTCTCGCAACGACGGGTTTCACAGCGTCTTCGCATCGGCTCAGAAGTATGTGAGAGGCGATGGTCTCCCGAAGAGAGGCAAGAGACCTGCCGAGCACTTCAGGACGGGTGCAGGCAAGCTTCCCAAACCCCAGTAGAGCCGAACGAGTTCGTGCGTGCATATGCAGGGCTGCGCCCAGCTTGTGTGTCCTGCACCGTGATGAATGAGCAGATAGCTGCTGTTGGGCAAGTGGGCATGAAGGGCTCTCGCTTGGGCTCCTGCCGTGCTCGGATCGAGCACATTGCCGATGATCAGAGCCTTGTTCCGAAGCTGCAAGGGCTGGCTGGGCTGGTCCATCGGCATCGGTCCGGTCCAGCGCTCATGAGCATGATCCAAGCCCGTTGCGGAGCATGACAGGCTGGGCAGTACGACCGGGTCGAAATATTTGGAGATGGGAATGGACTGGTCGAGGATCCAATCGACGAGCGCATCTGATGTGGAGATGCAATCGTCCGAAGGTGCATCTTGACACACGATCGAGATGCCGTCGTCAGGTAGTGCTCCACCTGAAGTCGAATTGCCAGCGGACGCTGCGTCGAGGGAGAACCTGAAGCCTGCTGCGTACACCTCATCGGCATCTCCGTCGACTACACCCTTGAGGATTCGCGCAAGAGTAGCGTAGCCTCCAGAAAGTCTGCTCAAAGGACTGATCAGCAGAGACAGCATCCTAGCCTCGATTTGCGGCAGTGTTATGGTACCGTTGGAAAGGCTTTGGCCGGCCAGAAACGTGGTGTTCCGTGATGAGGCTCGCATTGGTTCGTCATGAATGCGACGAAGACCGACGTCTACCACGTCAGCGAGGTGTTTGGCATCTTTCGAGTGAGAGGACAAGGGACAGCTCGACGGTCCAGCGGCCAAGCATGCTTTATAAAAGCCCTCGAGCGCCAGCACGGCTTCCGCTTGATCGCCCACGGTCTGACGAGAGACGCGATTGTGTAAGCTCGACGAAGCGTTGACCACGCCGTCCAGAATGAAGAGCCCAGTCTGTTCCGGAAACATTGCCATGTACAGCTGTCCGATCGTGGTGCCGTAAGAGATGCCCCAGTAATGAAGCAAGTCGGGACTCGTTGCGATTCCATCGTCACGTGGCGCTGCGGTCGGCGCAAAGTCTTGGTGATGAGCCAGGAGCTGACGCATGTATTCTAGATCGAGAGCCGTGTAAAAAGTGCCAATGAACGGCAGAAAGTCGACGCTATCTTTCGAGCTGTATTTCAAGCAGCCATTCCTCCACTCCGCATAGCGAGCGAGCGAATGATCCACATCTTCTCGTAGCGCACGAATCTGCTCCGGTGTGGGGGAGGTGCCTGGCTGGAGAATGGGCACATTGATCTGAACGTCCAATTCGAAACGCGCCTGCTCGACGCCGCTGCCGAAGCAGATCGGAGCAGAAGGCTGGGACTGCCCGACGCCCCTTTGATCCCATCCGATCAGCTCGTACTCTGCATTGGTGCGGTCCAGGAAGTGTTGCCAATTGGCGGCTAGAAAGATACTTCCTGATCCGCCTGGACCGCCTGGATTGAGGAAGATCCTTCCTTTGCTCTGACGCTTGCCCGATCTGATCTGGCTAGGCACTAGGCGAAAGATTGCCAGATCGGCTCTGCGTTGGTCGTTGGGATCAGAGTAGGTGTAGGGAACAGAGATGGCAAGACAGTCCATCTGCTCGCGCAGAGGCGAGGTGGGGCCAAGGTCGCTGCTGTTGTAGCTGCTGGACTGGGACAGGGCGATGTGGCATATCGGTGAATCGGCGGCCCAGTGCAGCTTCTCTCCGTCTAGTGGATGTGCTGCAACGTAGTCCGAAATGATCTTTGCCGCTTCGACTGGGGTGCTCGGATTGTGCGCAGCGCATGAGCTGATTGTCAACGTCAAGAAGAAGAGCGCGAGGAGAAGAAGTACGTGAAGCGTGACTAGGCGATCCATAGCGCTTGGTCAGCGTCTCTCGCCAGTGAGATGCCTCGAGCAGAGAATTGATGGGAAGCTTGGCGGGCGAGAGTGAGGAGCACACGAGAATGCAAAAAGAGGGACGAAAGAAGGGCAAGGCGAGTAGATCCAGCAGCGACGTATAGAGACCTTTATCGCTCGATTCAACGCTGCATAGTGAGCTTTTGGGCAAAAGTTGACGCGCGCGCTGTCCTTGATGAAGGTGCCCAATTTGGGTCACACTTTATTCTCAGTAGCCGACGCATACAGAGCCCTTTGCCGTCCCGCTCAGCCCGGACCCGCAGCCAAGCAAATCACAATGACGGTGCTGCTCATCCGGTCTCGGATCGCTGAAGCGGCGCGGTGTAGTCAGTCGAGCATGGCGCTGATATATGATGCAGAGTCGAACAAAGGACATATATGACCACTTTGACTGGCCTTGGACTTGACGTGTGGAGCGTTTCACGAGCATACGTGCTGCGTGCTGAGTGACTTTCGGCTGCGCTGCATGGGAGCCGAGGACTCCTCTTCAACAGATGCTGGGTCGTAATTTGACCTTCTCTTTTGCCTTCACACTCGTGACTTCTTGGACGATGAGTGGGAGCCGTTTGCGCCTGCTAGCTGCTGCTGCGCATAGGTGTCGCTTGATGGACGCCATCTCCTGTGTGCCCTGCCCGAATGACGCGAGAACCTGGTGCAACTGCTGTTCAATGTGCACTGTTCTAAATCTCTGACTACGAAAGAACACTCGGGATGGTGGAAGAAGCTGCGGAGCACGGAGATGGGGCGATGACGCGCGGTCTGTCTATTCACCGCCAATACGCAGCGCATCCTTCATGGTCATGGAAGCTAGTCACGGTGGTGCATGCAGCAGGCTCGCAGAGCGGGCAGGGCCATCATCCTGACTGTTGTGTGTAAGTGAGCGTGCCGCTGTTCCGTGCCGTGTCCAGCCATTTCACGGCATCCATATCATGACGCTTCACACTTTGACACTCAAGACTCGTGACTTGACACTTGACTCACAACTCAAACCTCCAATTAGAGACTGTTGTATACCAACCCTACTCGTGGATGCGCGGTGAGCGCCGCCGAGCTCTTGACGGCTACGTTCGCCATGACCTGGCTTCATCCTTGCTGCGTTGGGGAACTCATCCTCTTCGTGCATCGGTGGACAGAGGTCGTGGCTTGACGTCACTACTCCGTTAATTGTGACTGTGACTGTGACTGATCACTCAAGACTTGAATCGTGATTCGGTACGGCCACCTCGTCCCTGCAGCATCCGCTCCGTGTACGCGTCAAGGCAGCGTGCGATCGCAAGCGGCACTCACATGCAGCATGCGCGCGCTGGGTGCTGCATGTCTGTTAGCAGGTCTCTCTGCGCGGCGCAGTAGCAGCACAGCCCGCCGCCGCAAGCAGGCTCGATGCTGCTGCATGCTGCTGCGCGCTCGCTCTTTCGGAAATTGGCATGAGCACAGACGTGGAGGGGGCAAAGCGGCCAGCAGCCATGGCGGTGTGGTGATTCTTCCTTGGACCAAGACCGCATCCACAGCAGCCGACCTCGATCATCAGCAGCATCAAACTTGCTTTCCAACCTTCACATCCCGAATTCATCAACTCTCACACTCAGTCGTTGCATCTCACCCGATCTTTGAGCCAATCTTGAAATCACTCGCAACACCCCACTGAGCGCCAGCGTTCAAGATGACCGTAAGTGGGAAGGCGTGCGTGGATGGATGGATGTACGCGAAGTGTTTTCGACGCTGACAAGCCCAACTCCTCCACACACCACTCTCAGATCCACTACTCGCTTTGCTTTGGCCTGTTGGTCTCGGAGATGATCGTATTCTTACTGCTGTGAGCCGACCCCGACACGTTTGCAGTCCGCCTCAATCGCGCTGCCTCGGAAGTCTAATCCCATCCGCTTCCGTTCATCTGGGGCCACTAGTATTCTGCCCTTTCCCTTCAAGATCCGTCGCGCAATCTTCCGTTTCTTTGCGACGAATGCCATCGTTGGAAAGGTCTTGTATGGTGTCAAGATCAGTATCATCTTCGTCTCCATTCTGTTCGTTGATGCCTGTCAGAGACTGCTCAAGACCATGGCAGAGCGTCAACAAGCCAAGGAGCAGCTGGGCGTCCGCGACACGGCTCACCATGATATGCTTCTGAGACTCGCTTTTGCACAGTAAGTCGGTCGAGTGTGCTGCGATCAGAAACTGCATGCTCCCGCGTTCTTGTCATACTGACGCCATAGTTCGGCAACGTTTACTTTCCCTTAGGAGAAACTGCTACCTTTGCGGCTTCTGCCTCTTCTGCTCCCTGTGAGTGCTGGTGCGGCAGCAGCGCCGATCTACTTGCTGTGCCTTGCTTATATCATGCTTCTACCACATGACTTGTACAGAATTCTTGCACGCACTTATGCCCTCATCACTGAGCTGATCCAAGCTCAAGAGGCTGCAGGCAAGACTCAAGCCGAACCTGCTAGCGACTCCAACGTTGGTGAGCTCGATCATGTGGTGCATTCTCTGCTACGTAGTAGCGCCCTTCTGACCTGTTCATGGCGTATGCAACGGCATCCTCCAGCTACTCTCAAGAAGCAGGTCGCTCAACAGCAAGCTGGTAAGTAGGCAAGAGCGGAGCTGGACGAGAGCCGATTGCATCACAGTCTCTGACCCAAGGCATCCCACTTCGTGTATCAGAGTACAACCGACTTGCTGACGAACTGGCCGCTGTCAAGGGAGAGGCCGCGAGGACGAGGGACGATTAGTGTCTTGTACAGCGAGCGGCTTCGTTTTGAGCGAAAGGAGGTGCAGTTGGCCCGTGTGAAAGCTCGAGGCAGTGATCGCAGTCGCAGACAGCGAAAATCTGGTGCAATGCCACACTGTAGTCAAACGCCCTCTTCGAGTGAACAACGACGAAAAGTCACGGAAGAGGTTCGAGGCAGTCTTGCTACCCATGAAAGCGATAATCAAAGGATGTATTGTCCACAACTTAAGGCAAGGCAAGATGGAGCGAGCGATATAGCGAAACAAATGAGCGTATGTGTGGTCAGAGGTAGAGGTCGGAACGTGTGAGAGGGGAGAGAATCGATGTGAACGAATGGTAGCATGTCTGATGAGGAGACACGAAGTAATGCCGGCCGGTGCGCTCGGACGAATTTGGTTTACACAGGACATATCGCGATGAGCGGATGGGTGGCAATTGGGTAGTCGATGTTGTTGAAAAGCTAACGAGGTGACGCTTTGCTGATGGTTCGATGACTTCAAAGCATAGCCTCTGTCGACTCGATATCGAGAGCTGAATACTTGTTCGGCAGCGGTAGGCAAGAAACGGACAAGAGTGCTGCCTGCACGGTTGGAGAGCCAGCTCTGCCAACGATGGTACGGACCCGCAATTGAAGTATGATGCCTATTGAGACAATGCGCGCTTCGAGGCGGCGATGCGATGATGTTGTTGTTGATGACGCCGGACGACATCGATGGGCTCGCTGCTCCTTCCAAAAGGCCGAGCGACGGCACCGGTAGCGCGAGGTGCTAAAAGCAGATCGGCACCTGCAAATGCTTCCGATTCTGGCGGCGCGGTACTGCGCCCGAGCAGCTCTACGAGACTCGCATCATTGTCCACGTCCCTCTCATTGTTGTGGTGATGGCGGTGGTGTCGAGTTGTGCCCGTGTCTTGCTCTGCAACACCGCTGTCATCCGTGGCGCTACTAGCCGCGAAAGCAGATGCGGTCGGCGCGGCTTGGGAAGCGGCCCCATCACCACGTTCCGCTTGCGTGTGAGAGCCGGACGGTGGAATGTAAGTTCCGCCGTTGCTTGACCTGTCGATGGAGCCTGGTGTGTCCGTCGTATGCTCGATGCCTTCTCGCCATATGATGATACCAGCGACAGCAGCAATGATTCCGATTAGACCAATGGTGACCAAGATCTTGACACGCCTTCGACCGTTCAGAGCCCTGCGCCTATACGCTTCAGAGGTCGGATCACCATTCTCTGCGCGATGTTGAGCTGCAGAGAAGCGCTTCCAGAACTTGGCCCCTGCACCGTTGACGTCCCACTCGTCACCCATACCGCTAGCGCCCATGTAGGTGCTCTTTGTTCGAGAGCGCGGCTTCTCGTCGACGAAGCCCCGCACGCGAGGCTGAGGCGCATTCTCGTCGTCGTCTTCCGACGCGGGCTGAGGAGGTGGTCGACCGGTCAGGAACGCCATGCTGCGACGGAACACGCTTTGTCTCTTGGGCCCATTGCTGGGTCTGCGTTGGGGCACCTGACCATCTTGGCCGCCTCCGGTGAGGAACGCCATGGAACGACGGAAGACGTTGCTCTGGCGCTTCTCTTGCATTTGGCGCTGTTGTGGGCCTGGCGACTGCGAGAAACCGGGACCGCGCGGCTGTGGAAACGGGGGCGGTGGTCCGCCATTTGGGCCCTGTGGTCGCGGCATAGCCGAGCCGCCGGGGCCTCCTGGTGGACCATAACCGTTCGGTTGAGATGGACCCATGGGACGACGCGGCGCTGAGGCGCTTGGGACAGGCTGATTGTAAGGCCCAGGACCTGGGCCTGGAACGTTGCGCGGCTGGGAATGCATGTCGCGACCAGGTCCAACCATAGCAGCGGAAGGGACGGCTGGACCACCCATACGATTCGGATAGCCCCGACCATCATTAGGAGGCATTGGTGATCTATGACCTCCTATCTGCTCTCGATCACCTCGCTGCTGCGGGAAATTGGGAGGGGCCGGACCTGGGCGACGGTCACCTGGAAGCATCTGAGAATTCTGCTGGGGGGGAGAATCTGCGAGCAGTTGACGAGGCGGGGGCATGTTGCCAGCAGTCGGGCGCAGGCTTTCCGGGCTTACGTTTGGACTACCGCGTGGATCGTTCATTCCGCGATCCTGCGGTCCAAAGGGTGAGCGATCTTGAGGGTGAGGACGCTCAATCTGTCGAGCCTGTTGCTGTTGGTGCTGATGAGCCGGCGTAGGTGCAGCAGGTGGAGGGGCTGCGTTGCCAAAGTAGTCTTGAGCTTCACCAGGGCGCACGGCAGGCGAGCCAACATGACGAGTCGCTTGCTGTACAGGCGAGGAGCTCAAGCCTAGCTGACGGGTCAGCTCAGTCCGGGGGCTAGCGGGAGGGCGATCACCGGCTGCCAAACGGCCGTGAGCCTCGACCGGCGTTTGCAAGGTCTGTGCCGATGTGCTGGTCGGCACGGCACCACGACTGGCGATGTGACTGTCCTCTTCTGTCCAACGATGCTGCTCTTGGCCTCTCAGCCCGGGGGATGCAAGCGCTGGCGCCGCACCAAAGTGGATCGTGCTCCCGTGACGGCCCACATCGTCGTCCGTCACGTCGTCGAGCACGCGTCGCGAGGACGCGCCGGTCCTAGATTCATCTCTTTGATGTTGCTGAAGATGCCCGTCTTCGCGATTGTTGTGGCTGGTTTGACCCGCGCTGCCGCTTCGCTCGAGAGCTTGCTGCTCTGTCATCATGTCAAAATGCGGGCTGGGTGTCTGCCGAGGAGCACTTGAGATGTTGAGGGGAGAGCCCTGGCGTGCAGGTGCGGGTCGATTGTATTGTGGGAGTTGCGCTGAGCCGGAGCTTGCGGCACCGCCGCCGATAGGTGCACCACCATCTTTCAAGCTCTTGAGACCGAGAAGCTTCAGAGAAGGAGGATTCTGGGACGCGCTGTCGGGAGGTCTTGAGCCAACGGCGGCCGCACGCGATGTCCAGCTGCCGCGTTGATTGCCCAATTGTTCGCCAGCAGCATTCATGGCACGGCCCGCGACGCTCTTCGCGCCCGCTTTTTGGGGTGACGGCTGTGTCGAAGGTGCGACACGTTGGTGAGGGGCGGGACGGCGAACACGGTCGTCATCCGAGTCGCTGTCACTGTCGCTATCGCCCATAGTGCCTGTCATCAAGCCGGCCCAGGCCCCGCCACCGCTCTCTTGACGTTGATGCGACGGCCCGCCTTCGTTACCATCGTGTCCCTTCGTACCTGAGGCAAAACCGACGCCACCAGATTGCCGGTTTCTGGCAGCAGACATTGGCGCGTCAACAACGTGGATGGCAGTTGTCTTCCTTGTGTGTCGAGGTGCTTTCGGGGAGTCTACGAACGAGTTTCGCTCGTGATGCTCTTGGAGCTGTTGGCGTCTTTTGGCGGAGGCTTCCTCTGCAGCACCGTCGTTGCGGAGGATTGATTGCTTGCGTGCGAGCTCGCGGATGACTGGATCGGGCGAGTATAGATCCTTTGGATCGTAGAGATATTTGTCGTAGATGGAGTGGAGACGTTCGTCCCTTTGAGGATCCGATGAAGAGCGAAGAGGGATTCCCATGAGTCAACCGTCGGAAGCAATAAAGACGGATTGGCCGACTGGATCAGAGAGCAAAACCCAAGGAGAGTCGCATGAAGGCGCGATCTACTCTTTGTATGCTACGCCGAGTCTGACTTTCCGTTAGGAGCTTGGCAAATTGGGAGGGTCTCGAAACTAAAGAAGGATGAGGAACAGATTGGAAAGATGTCGGGCCGAGTTGCAGACTAGGTGAGACTTGAGAGGATGAGGTAAGAGAGCGGGTGCGAATCAGGTCGGATTCACAACGAAGAAGGTCCTATCGAGCAAGGAGGCTGAAGTGTGCGCGGTCGTGCTCGACTGTGCAGCCCAGAGACACGGCGATCGTACGGGGCGACTAGCAGAGACTGGGCGCGAATGGAGAGAATGGAAGGTCGCAAGAAGGAGCGAAGACACCCTGAAGAGGAGTGCTGGATGTGTTTGAGGTACTGAATGAAGCTATCGTGGACAGTCACAGCAGTTTTGTTTGTTGAGGGCTGGCTTGCTTGGGTGAAGCACGACTCGAGGCATTTACAAGCGCGCCGTTGAATGTGGGCGGTTGGCCAGTGTACCAGACGCGCCCAACGTCAGCAACGTCGGGCGGGCAGCTTACAAGCCGTATAGCATCAGCAGCAGAGCAGACGTGCTGCCGCTGCGTGTGCAGCATGCACTCACTGCATGACTCCTCGTACTTATGCGCATCACTAAACGGGGACGGGCGCAGCCAAGTCAGAATAGGCGGCCGAGAGCACACTAATAATTCTTACACGGCCAATCTGAGCGGTTTGCAGAGAAGCCGATTAATTGTATTCAGCGGTCGATTAGTGATCTGACCTGCATTCAAGATCTGCTTCTCAGCCGCGGAGGCCCATAGCTAGGCCAATTGAGAATTGCGGCCCCTGCTCAAGCGTGCAAATGCTGATGAATCGGCTATTCAGATTCAAGATTCACGATTGCAACCGACGTCCCCAAGGCGCGAGCCTTCATATGCATTAGTCACTGATACACACGCATTCACACAGTCAAGATCGAGCCTCGAGTCAGCTAGCGAGGGCAAGCAAGCAACCAGCGGTCACCGTCGACACGCGACATGCTTGGTCGGAGGCTCGTTGACGAGAGGGAAGCCTTGACTGCTCACTTTGATGTGGCTGTCTTCGCCCGCAGCCTCAGCATCGTCAAATCTATACATTGTGCATGGCCTCAAAGGAGCGATCGCGCGGCCATGGTGCCGGTGCCGGTGCCACCTTAGGCCAATTTGAAGTTGTTTGGATGGAAATGCGGCTGTCTTACATCACTTGCATCACTTATTCTCCGAACACAGAACCGTGACCGTCCAGGAGGCAAGACGAGATGTGAATGAGATCATTCCTAATTGATTCAAGTTCGTAATTTACACTTTTGACTGCGTGCTAATGGTTGCTGATGACAACAGTAGCAGCACCGAGACATGCACGCTGATCGTTAGCGTTGGCGTGGGGCGTCGAGGCAGCATGCGGCCGGTGTGGACTACCCCCACAGTTTTCGAGGTCTGTCTTCTGGCTTCATCGGCCACTCTCGAGTCGATTAGAGCAGAGAGGTGCATGCAGCAGCGGCAGCTAGCATGCAATCAAAGGCCGGGTCTGCAGCATGTCTGTGCAAAGTCGTCACTTGGACTGCTGCTGTGACTGCACGCATGCTCATCAATTCTCTGCTCGGGCATAGTCTTAGTGCTCCCCTTCTGCTGCGTGCATGCATGCACATATAGGTGGGCGCGCATCCAACGGCAAGCTCACCAAAGAGACGCGCCATCTCACATTTTGACCTTGCAAAGAATTAGGCGCCAAGGTTTCGCCGCGGATGAATATCAGCAGCGGCACTCGATTTTCGTCATTCGTGATTGTGATTGTGGCCGTGTGGTTGCTTTGATTGACTGACTGCATCATGACCTCGACTGTCCGACGACCGCGATATGGTCTATATACATACTGTATATACAAGAAGGTGGGTGCGGCGACATGCTGCGATCCATCATGCATGCATGACTTGGCTTGATTGGCGTCCATAGTCTTGAGTAGTATATATAGCTGAAGAGGTTCGGGAAGGGTCCTTGCTGATCGAGTGCACTCACGACTTGCGCTCCCAAACGGCAGATCGCTTCACTTGATTGCAATTAAAGCGAGGCCCTCTTTGTACAATTACAATCTGGAATGTGAATCGTGAATCTTCCCGTGTCAAGAATGGTGGAGCAATAATGAATGATATCATACATGGAACTTCAATGCGCAGAGTCGAAGTTTCACCTAGGCGATCTCATGACCACTCGATAACTTTCATATGCTTCCGTATAGCTGCAGATCGATACCCATCGGGAGGTTTGCAGTCGTGATCGAACTCCAAAATCACAGCCGCACCATCCACGAAACAATTCCACTCACCATTCAAATCTCGAATTACATTCCGTGCAAATAACCGCGACGTCAAGACTGTGACTACTACCGCCGGGAAACCGACGCAGAACGTGCTGCGCGCGTGGGCGACAATAATACCACTATAAGAAGTTCCACGACCGACACAGGCCTCGACGGGTCGACCAATGTGAATACTGCAAAAGGCGCTTGGCTCCTCACGCGCAGTCGAGATCAGTGCGATCGCAGCTTTCCCCTTGCAGCGGGACATGAGGGCGACGAATTGTGATCGGAATGACTTTGGCCAGCCAGCGCATGCTGCGTGCCAAGCTTCGTGATCTGCAACTTTTTCGGTTGAACGCCGGTCGCGCATCCCGCCTCCAAGCTCACGTCACCATTTGACTTTGCCCATAGGCCAGCTCGGAGCGCCCGATAGATCTTCCAGACCGGTTTGGTAGATGAGGAAACGATGGCATACTTCATGATTGCCTCGACGCGGCTCCTTTCGTCTGCTATGAATTTGCACGAGCCTGACCAGCGGGAGACGACTGACCGAAAGTTCCGAGCGTACAGAACTTTGCACACGAAACTTATTCCGGGTCAATAACTTCACATTCAATTTGTAGACTGCCGCCATCGTCGTGACGCATAGTAAATGGGCCGTAATGTGCCAAAGGGCGAAAATCCTGCCGAGTGAAGGATTCACCACCGGTCTCTCTGCAAGGACCAGCCGAGCTGCGGCAGTGGTGCTTTCACGTCGTGTACGAGGTCGAACAAAGTTGGTATCTAGAAAGGACAGTGAGCGAGAGCAAGGAGAAGACAAAATGACGCAGTGCCCCCAGAGGCGACGTGGTGATGCTACACAAAGGTCGATAAAGGTAAATGCCGTCTGAAGACATGTACGATCCGTGACGAGGAGATTGTGGACTAAGCAATGAAAGGCTCCACTTTCGGTCACAGCGCCGCTCATAGATAGGCGAGCCCGTCAGCGCTATCGATCGAAGATACGCTAGACCTCCTGATATCGGCTTGGGAGCGGAAGATTTTTGGTCCTCCTGGCGCTGGACCGTGCGGTGCGAGCGCGGGCTTGGATTGATACTGACGAGACTGCTGCTGCTGCTGCTCAAACTCTCTTTGCTGACGCCGCTTTTGTTCCTCCCAGCTTTCCGAGACCTGTCGAGCCTGCAGCTGCGGTTGCACCTGCTGCATCTGGGTGTCGTACAGCCGCTGAGCTGTGTACGTCTTGGGCGGGTCGCGGAACGGAGAGGTGGGCATCATGACTTCGCACGCGACTTCGGGTGGTGAGCGGCTTGGCAAATTATTCAGGGGCGTGGGCAGCCCGCCCGCGCGAGTTGCCGGTGAGGAAGCCTTTGCCTTTGCCCCTTCCCCTTGCTTGCGAGTAGCTTCGTACTGCTTCAATCGAGAGGCGACTTCCGCATCATCGTACAGTGTGGACATGTGGGTGTACGGATCCAATGCCGATGTTTTGCCAACGGGATGGTAGCGTGTGGTGACGTCATCTTCCACGCTGCGCGCTGACTCTCGTCGCACATGAAGTGCAGTCTCGTGGTCAGTATGAGAGGAGCTGGGAGGGTGTGCCGCGTCGCGTTCGCGCTTGAGGGTGCGCTCTAGCACATCAAGTTCGGAAGCGCGTGCCCCTCGGCCTTGACGAGGTGACCTGGATTCTCGCTTTCCAATTAATTCGCTGCTCCTCTGGCTGGGGTTCAGCGGTGCCTCCTCCGCCGGCGCCATGCCTGATCCGACTCCGGCACCAACACCGCCGATCGGAGTGCCAATGTTGCTACGTGAAGCAAGTGAAGATGGCGCGCGAGAAGCTAGAGGTGGGAACAAAGCGTCATCCGGAACCACGCGAGGAGCAGGAGGCGGAAAAAGCGCATCATCTGGCACGGTGGAGTGGACGCTGGGAGCGCGACTACGGTTCGTACGCGTTGTCCTGGTACTTGGCGGAGCACCGTGCCCGGAGCTGGCACCAAATTGTGATGGTGTGCGTCGGTGCATGCCAGCAGCTGTCGCGGGGTAGACAGAGCCGATAGAGCTCGTTTCCGCTTGTCCATCGAGCCTATTTGCGGCCACGAGTCCCGTCGTGTCATTGGCTCCATAGCCCCGCGCGTAGGAATCTTCTGCTGCTGCAGATTTCTTCGGCCCTGCCATAGCAGAGAACATGGAGCTCATCGCGCGGAAGCGACCACCGCTACCTGATGCTGGCTGACCATCCACTTCGTACCTCCAAGGTGATACGAATTGGTCGTCAAACGGCTTTGACTTTTCGTCTTGGCCCCTTTTCCGCTTCCACCAGAAGATCGCTCCTGCAATCAGCGATATACCAAGCAGAGCTCCAATGATGCCCCCAGCAATCGCCCCGCCGTTCGAGCTACTGTTCTCTTCCTTGGCGGCATCGTCAGCACTCGGATTGCGGGGCTGCCCACTCTTCTGGGAGGTGTTGCCCTTGCTGGAAGTGCTCGTCGCCTTGTGTGCGGCGTTGCTGCTAGCTGGAGTCGCTTGCTTGGGTACACTAGAGGTGGCAGCCATTAGACCTTGCGTCAGACCGGGATTCGCAGCATCGCAGGAAGCCGACCCTCGAGCGCTGGAGACGGTGTAGATCAGGCCAACTCCTCCTGATCCGCTCTTGCCATTGTCGGTCATTGCAACGGTGAAGCGAGTGCCGCGGGGATATGACACCTGCCAGTCAAACTTCTTGTCGCCCTTTGACGCCGTGTATGTTGAGGGTACACCTCCCTCTGGCAGGAATGTAACCGAGACTGGATCGCCGATGCCGTTGTTCGAAGCGTCTTCCTGCCACTGGATCGGCCATGCGCTGCAGGCGCGCGGAGATGTCTCTGGCCCGAACCAGACAAAATCAAGCGACTCTGAAGGCGCGGAACAGCTGCCACCCGTTGAGATGGGCTGAAATTGCGAGACGCCCGCAACCTTGCCGGATGCGTCAGAAACGCCTACGATGACACTGGAACCCGAATCTTTGAAGCCTGGCACATCCCAATCGTATGACCACGTCTTGTCGCTAGTGTAGCCGCTTGGGAATGTCAACGTGGTAGAGACGTGGTTGGTAGGAACGATAGACACTGTCCATGGTGCTGTGCCCCCAGTCGTGTCCCATTCGATGCTCATCGGTGAGCCTGAGGAGGAGGACGCATGTGCACATCAGCGATACCGCTGCTTGGACACTCGTTTCAAGCCCCATGCCACACACTCACAGCTCTTGGCATCTCCCAATTTCACCTGCAGAGGTGCGGCGGATGTGGCACCTGCTAGAGCACTCATAGCAACCAATGACCCCTTTGCCGCGCGGGCCCCTTTGCCGTGTCGAAGCTGCATGGTGAGCTGCAGTGTGGCACGACGGGTGGGCAAAAAGGTAAGTCTCCTGACAGGAAATGTTGTGTCGCTGGTATGTCGGATTGAAGCACGCCTGTGGACGCCGACTCGTCAGCTCGATCTGATCGACGGCAGAGTTCCTAGAGTGTTATTGTATCGATCCCACTCAGCGAGCGAGCGAGTGGGCCCAGGTCGAGAATGAATGTGAAATGAGCAAAAGAGCGTGGTAGAAGGGGTGTCCTGTTGGGTGGTGTGTGTCGCGCAGAGTCCCACTGGGGAAATGGTCTAAAACCCCTAGCGAGTACAGCTTTCCAGCTCTTCGAGCGGCCCTGTCGTTTTCGTAAAGGCGGATGCAGTCGGAGCGACTTGAAAGATGCAAGTCGGACCGATGAGGTACCAAGCCGTTTGCATGAATGACGCGAGCGTTGACACTCGCGGATGAGAAAGAGCGAGGCAGTCGAAAGCGTTTAGTCAGAGAAAGGAGCGAAGCCGGAACGGAGGGAGTGGTGTAGGAGGGGAAACGAGACTGTCGAATGGGAATCGAAATCAATCAAGAATAGAAATGGACGTTGATCAGGCAGAACAGAGATGAGGGCGATGCGCGAAGTCAGCGTCAATCACCAACCATGCATCAGGTATCACATACGTTCCAGCGGTCACAGACACGCGAGTCACGAGTCAGAGAGAGTGAGCTCGAGACTCGGGACTGGCTTGCGTGATGCGCGCGCGGTACGGCGCGCCTCCTTAATTCCTCTCCGCGGTTGTGTGCGCTCAAGGTTTGGCGCCGAGCGCCAGTCAATTCAAGCTTTGCCGGTACATTCAAGAATCAGATTCACGATTTTGATTGCCCTGGACAGGCTGGTAACAATCACAATTACGATGTGAACAAGGCCTATATAGTATTCTCCATGAATCGTTCCCGCCCGCAGCAGAACGCCCGGACCTGCCAACCAAGTCGCACCAATGCGGGAGCCGTGCACAAGGAGCCGGGAGACACCCTCGCGCTCATTCAGATTCGATCGATTCACGACTCGCGACGCGAGACTGACGACTCCCTACTCCTATTTGGACTTCGAGTACTGTACACATTACGAAGAGCGGAGCTGGCTGTAGAATTGCATGGCGATCGTCAGCGACACCCGCCAGTCAAGGCTAACCGTGCTGGATACTGATCCACGACGGATGCTACCTACCATGCACCACCACTCATGCAGCACTAGACTCGTCCAAACTTCCGCTGCTAGTCGGCGTTACATAGTCAAACAGAGCAGCTGCCGCCGCACGGCTCCTTGGCCTTGGGGGCGCGGGCCCAGCATGATGCTTGCTGCTGATGAAAGGGATGCCATGCTCCCAGCCAGCCCCCTACGCGTGAGCGCGGTGAGGAAGTCTGGAAGGAAATGTTCTCCTCTTCCTTCTACGGCCTGTCAAGCTTTGCATGACCTCCAACATTCTGGCCTCATATCAGTCAAGCGTTCAGAGGAGCATTCATGCTGCGAGCGGAGTCTCAATTACGATCAAGTACGGTACACCAGCTGATGAGACTCTTACGCTGCCTGCTCTACTGACAGGCACGCTCGGATGTAGCTGCGAGCGATATTCACCTGCATGAGAAAGCTGCATGAGCCCTAAACAAAGGGCTGCACAGCAGAGGTCGCAACAGCTGCAGGGACTTGAGGAGCACCTTCCCAAAAGGCTTACAAGTGATGGGGAAATGCTGTTCGCGGTAGCGGTCAATGGTGAGTACAGCAAGCAAGTAACCCTTCCCCCTCCCCAGTCAAGCATGCATGCGACAGGCCGAACGCCTGCAGTAGCCCGTTCTCGGCGCTTATCCTCGCATCCCTCATATTCTCAAGCCCTGGCTGCCTCTCGTGTCTGCCCTGCTCTGGCGCGCGCAAATTGCGTGAATCGACGAAGGGACAGGAAGGAACGCTTAATTGACTGACTGCCAGGCGTGACTTTGAAAGCGCAGTCAATCTCTTGACGTCGCACCGCTGTAGCGTCCTCGAGCCCGCGCCACGAGTCAATGTAGAGTTTGTTGCCTGCTGGCCGCAAATCATTCGCGTATAGACCATCGGATCGAGACGTGCTAAGCCCAGTCAGAGTGCAGGTCGGGAGCGGTAGGTGCGCTCGTGGCCTTGACTTATCGGTCAAGTCGATTGAGTCAACTCTGGAGACGCTGCTTTCCCACATCCCGCATAGGTACAGGCCTGGCCGCGTCAAACGCAAGGGGCTGGACGCCCTACCGATTGACACTTCGGCGTTTCCAGAAGCCCAGAAAAGAGAGTCACGGCGGAGTGTGACGTGCACGCCGCGCAATCAGCTGCCAAGCCGTCAAACGACGCAGCGTGCAAACAGGGCCAAAGTAGCGAGGCACGCTCAATTCGCGAGGAGCAGCCCCGACGCATTCCTTCTCCTCCTCAATAGCCTCCAAGCTGAGTCACGCGGAGGCGGACAGCCAGGCTCTGCTCTGTGCGCTGTATGCGATATGCCATTATTGAACCTCGAGACGCGGAGACTTTGCGCTTCACGAAGCGTCCACTCTAAGTAATAACCATCTCAACACGCTGCAGCCCTTGCCATCAAGCGATTGCAGAGCTCCGCCCACTCGGCGAGTCAGACGAATGTTGGCGACCATCGTCCCAACCTCCGTCATAGTCCGTCCGAACGACCAACTACAAGTGGCTCGTCATCTCGCTGGGTTTGTAGTCTCCCGAGCTGATCTGGTGCACTGCTGTGAAGAGTGGGTAGCCTTGTTGCCTGCCTCGCGCTTCCAAGAACGTGTAGACTTCCCTCGCCGTTTCCACCCCTTGCAACCTCTGGCCATTGAGGAGCTCCTTCTCCAGCACAGGGAATGACTGAAAGGCAGACATTTGGCGGCAGAACGCCTTGTAAATTCTCTGCAACTCGACAGGCGGCCGACATGAAGTATGGCACTCACCTTGCCAGTCTTGACGAATGCTTCCGCGCACTTGCGGTTACGCCCTCCGAAGCCTGATAGAGTGCCACCCACGGAGGGTCAGCGCTGCGTTGCGTATTGGCTCGCGGAGCAACTCACAAGTGGTGATCAAGTCTGCGATGCCCGCACTTGTTTCTGTGAATGTCTCTGCCTTGACGCCCTCAAAGAATTCTTCGCAGAAGGACTTCATCTCCATCAACCCGATTCTCATCACAGCAGCTGTTTTCACGAACAAGTCGTCGTCGTGAGATGTGCGCTCATCCGAACTATGCATGTACCGAACCTGATCGCTCACCCTTCGCATTGTCTCCCCAGCCAAGACCATCTGTGAAGCCTGCAGCGATGGCGACGACGTTCTTGAGTGCTCCGCAAAGACTGACACCAGCGACATCCTCCACCAATCCAACGCGGAAAAAGGGGGTATCAAAGACCTTGAACCACAGCTCCGCTTTCTCATGCTCTCCCGGCCTGTACCCGATGGTGGTTTCGCTGAACTTGTCTTGTGCGACTGGACAGAAGCATAGAAGAGGGCTTCCCGGCCTGAGTTTGGTTGCCCGATCACACTCTGCAGGGCTCTTCCACTCACCTTCATTGGCAATGTTGGCTCCGCTCAGTGCGCTGCATTTGCAACCGAGGAGCTTTTCGATGACATCTGCGAAAATGTTGATGTTGCCATCCTTGACCTCTACACCTTTGATCATGGACAAGGCCTGAGTAGAGGGCTTGATCTTGCCTTTGAGCTCTGAGCAGATGGACGCAATAAACTGCGGAATGGCAAGGTGCGTGCATAGTTGTGAGCAAAAGGCAGGGAGCTTGACACAATTTCCACTCGAGCCTTCCTAGACAAGCCATGTTTGGGAATTTGGACCGCACTGCTACTATGCCGGTCGCCTAAGTCCTCCAGCGCGCTTTTGCAAGCTCCCTCAGCCCGATGAACTGCTGCCACTGCTTGCGAAAGCCAGCAAGAGCCCACGCCTCGTCCTCTCCACTCCGCAATCCCCTCCAGAATCCAAAGTATATTGCTCTAGTCGTGCAGGCCCTCAACTGACCTGATGCGGGGTGACAAAGATGAGCAAGTCGGCGTCCTGTGCAGCAGCAGTCGCGCTGGGCACAGCCACGACGTTTTCGGGAATGGGAATGCCAGGCAAGTATTTGACATTTTCGTGTTTTGCGTTGATGATTTCAGTCAGCTTTTGGCCATTGATCTGCAAAGGTCGCAGCAGGACAGGGGCAGCGAGAGAGAGAGTGATGCTCAGTGTTCGATCCTCTGAACCAGCTAGACGCCGGAAGGAAAGCCAAAGCTGACTGCAAACTCACCGATTCCTCGTGCACGTACATCCGCACCTCGGGGTGGAATGTGTCGGAATGCCTAATCATATTCCTGCCCGCGATTCGGGCGATGGCGCTTCCCCAGTTTCCCGAGCCGATGATGGCCAGTCGCAACTTGTTGCCGCTCATGCTGTCCTCGTTTGCGTTGTGCTAAGATCGCCTTCCTGCTCTGTGCATGTAGTCCACGCCAAAATACAGCTTGTGGAGGTGTGAGAAGCTGGAGAGGGAAGCTTGCTCGGCCAGAGGAATAGAGTAGAGGGGGTCTAGAGGAATCACTTCAGCTTGGTCTAGAGGTTGAGATGAAAGAGGAGTGTAATTGGTGTGGTACAGTGAGGGCTTGTTGGCAATCACGGGTGACACCCAGCAGCAGCAGCACAGAGATCGCTCCGAGGTGTCGCCAATGAGGGCGCGATTTTTGGGACGCCGCATGGGTCGCGTGTTGCGTGTGATTCACGATTCTGATGGCTGCTTGCATATGCCTATGCCTATGCCTGCCGGCTTGTCTGCGCTCACGCAGCAGAGGGATGCATATCACACTCACTCACAAACCCATGCAACTACCTCTCGGGGACACGCGGAAAGCCCCAGCAATCGGAAGTTCACGCGTGCTGTGCGTGATGCGCAATTAAGCCTGCTGAACCTCGAGCACGCGCACGCACACGCACACGCACTCGTGACTATTCGCCCGCTGCGAATCTGCACTCATCCCGGCACCGGTCTTTCCGCCCTCCCATGTACAGGGAGAAAGAGGTCACTCACACTCTTCCACAACAAGCTCACAGGTATGCGTGCGTGCGAGCGTGCATTCACGATTCTCATTCACAACTCAAAAATTGACCGTGGAAAGCGTTTGCGTCGCACCGAAACGACGCCGGACAAATCGACGGAGGTTGCTGTGTGTGTGTGACCTTGCGCGGCGCCGTGCCGCGAGAGCGGATTCACGATCGACGATCCTACTGATGTGATTGTAGCAGATACGCGAAACGCAAGGATGCGTCACTCGCGACAGCTCCCAAGCGTATACTTACGACTGTACATCCTGCTCGTGACTCGCCATGATCTTTGACTTTGACTGTTGTGACTGCTGACCTTCCTCTTCAGCCTCGGCGCCTGCAGGCCGGCTTCTCGAAGCCCTGCATACATCTTCACTCGCTAGCCTCTTCAATCACCTGTTGAAAGCCTGCTTTTGTTCGACCTTGTGCGCGCTCAAGCGCAGCAGACTCGCGCTCGTGACTGACTGTTCCTATCGATGATAGCATGACGCCTAGATCGATGGCGCACGACATCCCAGCGATTGGATGGCAGAGAGACGCGAAAAAAGAGCAGATTCGATCGATTGCGCACCCGCTTTCAACCGCCTCCACCTGCCGATATCTTCGACCGCTGTTCAAGTATGCCGCATGCCTTGCTGCGGTGGCTTGACCTAGCCATACGAGCGGCCCACGGAGGTGCGCTAAGCGATTCACTGGAAGCACTAGACAATCAATCCCTTCAGTTTTTCATGCGCACCAGCCTCGAATCTGCAATTTTGAACAGCATGTCCGTGGCGAAACTCGTGACAAAAGCCACACACATCGCGAGTCGGTGCGAGATCGTGAATGCAAGCTGATGAACCGGACCGGGGCGCACCTGAAAGCCGGTGCATGAATCGATGCACGGACACGCGCAGAGTCAGTCCTCCATGCTTCTTCTCGCTACCAGCATGGTCGTCTCAGTCTCGATTCAAAACGCCAGACATCGAATACAAAGCTATCGCAGCATGTCCGGCCGATGCTCGACAGACTCGGGCGGAGACTCATGTCCTGATCGACCTGAGCAGGGACTCAATCAACTTGTAAATACTCGTTGTCACGTGGGCAACGTTGGATCTTCCTATGGTTCCACCATTCGTGATTCCACGCGATGTCCAACATCAGAATCAGTCAAGAGTATAGACGTAATCCTGACCTACAATGGTACACAGCCTTCGCTGGATTCGCAATTCTATGCACATTTCGACAACAATACGCGTGACTATACGACCCTTCGGATCTCCTTGATGATCTTTGGTCTTCTCCCTCGGTACAACGCAGTCAATGTAGACCTCTCTTCCCAAGCTCCTTTAGCTAGAGGTAAGAGCTCGGTGTCAAAGATGAGCGCCGACTGTTCTCCGCCGTATGCCTGCATCACGGCGAGGATAGAAGCTCATGTGAGTGGGAGAAGGGATCGGGACCCAGTGACGGGCGCGGACCTACCCGAGAGATTCCAGTGTCTATGAGCAAGACCGCGGCGTCGCATCGGACTACAAAGCCATCAAAGTGAGGCGTGCTGGCGGACGAGAAAAGGGCATCGATTCAGCCTCGAAGATGCATCAGCGTGAATGCGGACTACTCACTGTCCCATGACAAGATGCCTGACACCCAAAGATTCCTTGGCGGCGTGGGCCAAGTGACACACCTCCTCCTCCGTCTCGTAAGCATATCCTCGATACCAAAGCGGGCCCATCTCGTCATACAGCGACATCTCTTCCCTGCTAGTATCGGGTGGCAAGTGCCCTCTGGGACTTTTCCAGTCCAGCGCTCTGAAGAGCAGAGATCTTCCTACTTCGTTGATGTGATCCAGACCTTTGGCAGCCCACTCAGGGTGGATGCCTCCGTGCACAAAGCTAGCATGCGGCACCGCGTAATGAGATGGCACACCTGGTGGGACCTTGTGGGGTGAGAGAAGAGGCACAGTCTGGCTGATCGTATAGTTGGACATCCATGCTTTTCCGATCCAGCCTGAGCTTGACATGACGTTCCTCCGCGCTTGAGGACCGCCAAACGATTTGACGTCTCCGGGCGTCACATAGCGCCAGTCGTGAAGCGCATTCATCTGAGCAGGGGACAGAAGCGCAGCGATCTCAGCGCACAGTCTTTGTACTGCTAATTGTCTTCGTTCTCACCATCTCGTGATTTCCGAGCTGGGAGGAACGCGCACACCACACGCCCGTGTAAGAACTTCAATTCGTGGACCTCATAGGCTTGCATCTCGACCCTACTCACGCAGTTTCGCACCTCTCCGCCATGTTCTAGTGCCTGCTGTCTGAGCCTATCAAACATCTTGTATAGCTCGATCGTATCGTCTCCTCTATCCACAATGTCTCCCGTACTAGCCAGCACAGCATCACCACCTATCCAGTTGGCGCTCGCATCGATGATGCCGGCCATGCGAAGCACATTGTGCGCGTGTTGCAGGTCCCCATGTAGGTCGGCAACTGCCACCACGCGTCGAGATATGGTTGCAGAGGAAGGCGTAAAAGAGACGGCAGACTCGAGCACTTTGTGTGAGCTTGGAACAGTGGCTCGATAGCCTAGGCTGGATGTGTGCACCGGAATGCTGCACTATGAGCTCGCATACACACACATGCGAGCGAGCCATCTGAGCAGCACTTCCACGCACTCACTACACCAGCAAGGCTCCGAAGATGAGGGCAAGTCGAAAGAAAGGACTACCTGTTCTCGCAGCCTGGCCCCTGGATGCTCCGACAGCGCCAACGCCAGGAGATCGGGGCATCGTGGCCGTAGGCGGCATCTTGAGCTGTGTGCAGATTTGCTCCTGTGTGCTAGCTGAGCTCCACTTGGCCGAAGAGCCTAATGGTGGGTGGACCAGTCTAGCGACGCTTGCTGAGGATGGAGGTGAGTAGGATCGGAGTTGGTCCCAGCAGCCTGCGATGTGCGTGCAGCACGGGCAGAGATATGAGCATCGACAGCTGCGAAATGAGACGCCAACAAAGTGGAGAATAAGCGCTGCGCCAATCAATTCGGCGTTGGCTGTGCTGCCGCACGAGAATCGCACGCACGCACGTTCTATCATGAACTTTCTGCGAAAAGTCCAAGTTGTTTGTGCCTGCGGCCGCAACCCTCGGTGCACACGACACTCACAAATCACAGCTTCGCTTCAATCAGCTTAGCTTCCTCACTGCCAACCCTCTCCCCGTCCGCCTCGATCTCCTTGATCGGACCGCATCTGGCCTATAGCCATCGTTTCGCAGCCCGCTCTGCTCGCGCCCTCCTCCAGCGCAGTCTCGAGCGCAGACCAAATCACTCCAGGCCGAGCAATTCCGCCCACACTCAGATCAAGATCCAGACCCGTCAACCCCTTGGCTCCGACACAACACCACGTTGGCAAGCTCAAAGATGGTTCGCGGAGCAGCAAAGGCGCAGGCGCAAGCCAAGAATCAGGCAAAGGCGAACTCTAGCAAGGAGGCCAAATCTCAGTTGGACAGTCGAGGTGCAGCTTTGAAATTCGCATGCAAAGTCTGCAAGGCTCCTGCGCCTGTGAGTTCGGAGGGACGAGGATTTGGGGCGATGAGGGAGGGCATGAGCGAGCAAGGGCCAGGCGATGGTTGGTGCGGATGTAATAAAGGGCATGTTGGGCACTACTGCTCCATTCTGCCGAGAGGTGGCTCGAGAGTGCCAGTCACCCTTAGCATTCAGACACGAGGTGGGAATACCAGGCACCCATCGTACCCGCGACTGGTTGTGCGCTACTCCGAGGCGGATTTTGCCATCTGCCTTGTCAGATCGCGAAGAGGCTGACACTTCGCTTCTACCACCTCGCATACACGCCAGTCATACAAGACGCTCTTGATACACTACGACTCAAAACATCCCAAGGAGACTTGTCCTTCAGAAGCCAGCTTCGCAGCATAGGAACGGATCGGCGTGTGGCACATGCAAAGGTAGATGGCGCTCATAGAGGAGCGTTTCGGCGGCGCAGTGCATTCTGATATGAATGCGGGAAAGCTGGTCGCTTTGGCATGCCGGCTGAGCTGACAGCTGCAACACTCGGCGCCTCATTCCCCTGCACTTGCCAATCGCACGCCCACCATGGAGCAGAGTTCAGCCTCTCGTGACGCAATGCTTTCCCATGCCTGGTCCCACGTGAAACCGCGCAGTGCTTTCGACCTCGTCCTAGTCTACCCCTCCATTCTCGATCGCTCAGCAATAGATGTCTTCAGTCACGCGACCTCACCAACTTCTCAATGCCGAATATCCCTTGGAAGCACGCCCCCACAGCGTTGAAGGTGCTGCCTTTGATTGTCTGGCGCTCATCCCATTGCACCTGTTGCGGTATCTGACTCATATACTCATTCATTCCTCTTTAACTCCTACCCTCGCTTTCTCGGCCAAGCTTTCCCTTCTCCTAAAGTAGGTAGCGTTGGCAAGTCCTGGGCCTAGAAGCGTTAGTCCTGCCAGGCCAAAGATGTCCTCGACGATAAAACGCCTGTGCATCACCCTCTCGCCCGTCACCGCGACCCTCGCTTCGTCGGCGTACGAGTCGACCAAGATTTGAGTGTACTGCGCTATGAGTACTCCGACAGTGTCCCAAAAGAGCAAATGGGCACTGAGGGAGATTCGTGAACATGTGCGTCAGCCCGCTGCTCGGCAAGGTGCGCCTGTGAGCTGGTCTTGCTGCTCACCCGTCCTGCTCGAAGACTCCCGTCTTCCACGCCTTCTTGAGTCCTGGGTAGGCGTACCACAGACCCACCCACCAAGCCAGGGCCAGCCCGAAACCCAAATCCCTGTACAAATCCGCAGCTTTGAGTCTTGGCAGGTCTTTCTGAACGCTAGGTCTACCAGCGAGAGCAAGAGGCAAGTAGGCCAAAGGAAAGAGCTGGAAAGCAATGTCGAGGTAGACGAAGAAAGATGAGGTTGGATCGACGAAGCATTGAGCTAGACTCAGGATGCCTGCCAAGATGGAGCAGATGAAGACGAGGTTGACGTGCGCGGGAGATGGTGAGGGTGCAGGATGGATGGCTGGCGGATTGGTAGAGGACTGTAGAATGAGAGGTGTTCGGTAAGCTTTGCGGCACAAAGGTTCGCAAGCGTTGAAGAGGAATCAGGATTCACCTCGGACCAGCGGATGTATGCGTAGATGGGGACCCACAAGGCGGGCAAGGCTGCTCCGACGCATACGAGTTGCGAAATCAGTGCGACCGCGATGAAGACCAGCGGGTGATGCAGCTTGCTTCTTCCAGCTTTGAGCGACTCGACCGACATGAAGCTCAGCAGAGGAGCGCTTGCTGACAGGATGATGAGCAGCAGCTGCGAGAAGTCCCGTGCGTACGAGGTTTTGAGGCGGTCTAAGCCTGCTGCTCATTGTTGTATTGCAACTGTAGCACATTGGACACTCACCCCAAATGCTGTAGGATCAGATACGATGCTCTGAAAGAAGACGATCAAGAAGACCAGCAAGCGGTTGGTCAAGTTGGGAGCGAGTTTCCACGTCGCATTGAAGTCGTCTGGCAGCAGCCGAATCACTTCTTCATTCGTGAGCTTAGATATGCTTGGGACCAGAGAGCCGGGCCCCTTTCTGACAGCTTGGATGTGAATGGCTATGCCGGAGAAGAAGGCGATGAGGGAGATGAGGATGAGCGAGGAGGTGGGACGAGTGACCTCGGACGGCAGCGCTGTCAGCTTTGCCATGTTTGCGGACTTTGTGTGAGTCGATCGAGGTGTGGATATGACGCATCAGTGACGAGTGCGAGTCTATGCAGGACTGAGCATTGAACAGGTGAAGGCGGAAGAGATGACATCTTGCTACGACGTTCGAATCACCCTTACCGCTCACACTCTTCTTGACAGTTGGGCGCTCGAGATTCACGATTCTCGCTCGCGTCGGTCGGCATTTCGCATTGTTGTGATTCGTGAATTTTTAATTGCCCTCACGATTCGCGTTGCTCAAACACCGCGTCCGTGCGCGGTGCAACACCCAACAACGCACCCATGCAACGAGTTACGCGCTCGGCCGTGATGAATATTGCGGATCAAGTTCACGACGGCAAATTCCAGTCGCGGCGCGCTTCGTGGTGGGACGGACGAGTTGGACGAGTGGATCGATCGCGTGCACGTCATGACTGACAGTTTGAGATCGCGATTGGGCAATTCACAGTTCGTTGTGAGTGAGTGGTGAGTTAGTGAGTGTCAATCTTGGACCGAATGTGAGCGTCGCGGCAGTCGTGAATGTATCGGGTATCGCAGATCAAGTCACAATCGTGAATGCTGAAAAGTCGCGAGTCGTGCTTTGCGAGTCAAGCAGTCACGAGTGAATGTGAATCACGAGTGAATGTGAATCACGAATGAATATGAATACCGCATGCATTCACGTGATTCGTCCCTCAAAGCAAAGGCAGAACTTAGGGAAGACTATTCAACATTCACATTCGTGATTGTATATATACCGTAATAGGCGATGCTGTTCGTTGTGTCTCATTTTTGATTGTGCGCAAGTTCGCAAGGCTGTGCTTGTGCATGCGAACGCTGCAAGCTCGGCGGTAGCGGCAGCATGATATTTGACTCGATCGTCAGCCATACTCGTGACTCGTGACTCCCTCTTTGGCCAAGAAGCAGCAGCTCGCGGTGGGCCGATTCCCACTTGCCCGTGCACTCATCACAAGCACTCTGACCTGTGACTCGAACATCCAACGGAACATCACTCGCTCCCACGGAATCCGCCAGCTGGCTCAGGAGTACCTGCACGCGCTTGCTCTGTTCACGCTCATCAATATCATCCTCCATCTGCACTCACGATATTGTTCGCGGTCGCTCCCCACCTCTCTCGCCTTGCGTGATCCCGTCAGCATGTCGGTCCCACCGCCCAGCGCAGCCGGACAAGAAGGCGGCAAACACGTGGTCATCCTAGGCGCAGGAGTCATAGGTCTGTCCATTGGCATCTCATTGCTGGATGCGCCCTCTCAATCCTCTGTGCCTCTGGCAGTCACAATCGTAGCCAGAGACGTGCCCAGCTCGGCAGAAACGAAGCAGCCGGCCAGCTATGCGAGTGCTTGGGCTGGAGCACACCACGTATCGGATGCAAAGACTGCAAAGTCGAGATGGCGCGATCGAAAGACTTTCGAAGTGATGCAGGCCCTCATCAGCAATACTTGCGGAGTCCGCAAGAGCATTGATGATGTGGTCCACGAAGGAAGCGCTCCACCCCTCGGCTTGTTCTACACTGACCAGATTGAGTACTGGGACGCGCAGCAGGATGCCAGGGAGGATGCAGAGGAGAGCAAAGTGCTCGATTGGTACCCCGACGTGAGTGTCAAGCTTCCTGGATAGCGCCGTCTGTATGCTCACTACATCGGCTGGGCTCGATTCGGTAGTACGAGCCTTTGCCCAGGTCCGACTTGCCTGCAGGTGTCGTCTCGGGCTGCAGCATGACAACGCTCAGCATACACGTAGCGCACTATCTTCCCTGGCTGTTCGAGCGCTTTCAAGCTCTTGGTGGTCGTATCATACAATCTCAAGTCAAATCTCTGCAAGATGCTCTTTCAGCGGCTTCCTCAACCGCTGGCCCTCAAGCCAACGCGCTGGTCATCTCTCCCGGACTGGGAGCTCGCAGCATCGAAGGTCTCCAAGACCCCACATATGTACTTCGGGGCCAGACGCTGCTCGTCGAAGCTCCCTGGCTGGAGCACCGCATCGGCGCTCCCGGTAGCAGGCGCCGGTGTAGATGGCAAGGCACTTCGGTGGTCAGGTCTCAGGGATTCAGAGATACCTATGTGATTCCAAGAGGAGAAGGCAAGTTCATAGTGGGCGGGACGAGGCTCAAAGATGATGAGTGAGTAGCAGCGTTCTTCAAATGCATAGCAACGCATGTCCACTGATCGGCACCTTTTTCGCAGAGACTCTGAGGGGAGGTCATCGACGACAACAGAAATTCTCGATAGGGTTCTGACCATTTGTCCCCACTTGGTTAGCCCCGACGCCACTCTGGAAGAACGTAAAAGCGCCACCAGAGGCGTGCGAGTCGCGGCTGTCAATGTGGGGTTTCGACCAGCAAGAGACGGTGGTCCAAGGGTCGAGCGGGGAGGAAGCGCCTCATACCCCTCTATATCTGGTCGTGAAGGAGAGGTGCCTGTAGTGCACTGCTACGGGTGAGTGCTGCGTCGCCTCACCTAGCACGCGTCCGAAGCGATGCGAGATCAGGCACCCACTTCAAAACTTCATTTGGCTAATTACTTTCCCTTCCTTGACTCAGATTTGGAGGCATTGGCTATCAAGCATCGTGGGGTGCGGCTTTCGAAGCGAGACAAGTGAGTGATTGCTGCGCATGCCTTTCTTCTGGTCTCGCCACTCAAGCGAATAAATCATTCTCACCGCCTCCGACGCAGCTCGTGTATGAAGCGCTCGGCCTGCCTGCTCTGAGACAAGAGTCCACATTACGATCGTTGTCGTTGGTATAGGTACATCACCCGCAACACATCGCACGATTGAACTCCAGCTTCGCGAGCTGATGCATGCATTGCCCTAAAAGGCCATGATCACTCAGAGTCAAGTATGATAGCCGATCACGAAAGAGCAGCCTGAGCTTTTTTGACGTCGGCATCGGCGGCGAGAGCAGCGTGCCACTTGCCAACAGCAGGGTAAGGGGCAAGGTCGATCTTTCCAAACCCGGCAATGTTGACCCAAGGGTAAAAGGCGATGTCGGCGACTGTTGGCCTCTCGAGAGCGACAAAGGAGCTTCCGCGCTTAGACTGAGCTTCCAATTGATCGTTGAGCAGAGTGTACAATCGTGCCACTTCGCCTTCGTAACGAGTAAAGACCGACTTTTGAGGCTTTTCACCATACGTTGCCTCCCAGTCTGATGGGCAGAGAAAGGAGAAGAGCGGATGAGATCGGGATCGCTTCAGTACGGCGTGCATGTGAGCCGTGACTCACAGTGGTAGGCATAGTTGACCTGAAGTGGAGTGGTAGCGAGCGACGTTTGTCAGATACGAGCGACCTCGGACGTGCGAGTGTTGACAAACTCACCTGTCCTTGCTGAGGACCAAAAGTGCTGAGCTGGAGCGCGAACCACTGGTTGACCACAGCCCTCTCCTCTGGCGTCTTTCCGCCAAACGATCCATCTTGACCGTACTTGTCGATCAGATACAGCAAGATCGCTCCGCTTTCCCAAATGGTAAAGTCGCTGTTCTGATGGTCCACCAATGCGGGCACTCTTCCGTTGGGGTTCACCTTCAAGAATTTCTCACCCTTGACCCCTTCATTCTGGCCGTCGCCGGGACCAAAGACGAGTGGAACTACGTCGTAGCTGAGACCCAACTTTTCGAGCAGGATGGCCACCTTGAGAGGGTTGGGTCCGGGTCCCTTGTGAGAGTAGAGGGTGAATTGAGCCATTCTGTCTGTGAGCTGAGGAAGAGTAGATGGTTGGTGAGTCGTCGCGATGTCGGTGACGGGGGCAATGAGGTGGAAGTGGACCAGACCTGGTTATATACATTACGTGGCACGAGCAAGGCGAAATGCACCGCACCTTCTCAGCGGGTGTTGGCTCTTAACGCCGAGGTGAGCCCCACCCTGCAAGCTCGCAGCTTGCATGCGCTCCTACAGTCACACAACAGAGTTACGAGTGGAGTGTGGAGGTGGTATATGTACACAGTATGACGACTCCCTACGAGCCTCGCGTCAGAAGCTGGCGCGAACGAGGCACTGTAGCACGCGATCAGACCGCGCCGGGACCCAATCGTATGATTATGATGCGAGGTGGATGTGCAAAATTCTTGAATGATCACGATCGATGTGGGTCCTCCGCGCACCACTTGATGAGTGAATGAAATGTCCGATGCGTGCGTGCACGCACCACTCGAGCGTTCAACGTCCGATGCGCGCGTGCACAGGCGCACTTCTCTGCTGCTGAGCGCAGGCGTGAGTTGCGAGAGTCAAAGGTGGGGTCACAGTTTGAGCGCGGTCGCCGAGTCATGGGAGAGGGTAATCACGGCACGTGACGCAGTTGCTTCCGCCCGACCCAGACGTCACGTGTGAATTACTCAATCGTTTTCAAATTCTTGGACTGAATATGTGTCACAAATTTCAATGATATTATCAGCGTCCCGTCGTTGGAGGATTATTGACGATTCGTGATTGGCGATGAATCGAAATGAAAATGGTGTAGGCACAACATGCATATCAATCTGACTCGTCGCGAATCAAGAATCTGGAATCACGAATCATGGCACGTCGTCTATCGGCTCTTTCACATTTTCGACCACACATCAGGTCTCTTGTTCTTGCATCGAAGTCTATCAATCTTTATGGCCCCTGCGTACATCATGGCTGCAACTCCACGCTCTGCCATCCTTCGCTTCGGCGGTCGATCGGCATTCATCCAGCCGGCGCCTATCTGCGCCAAAGTACCAGCGCTCAGGACCTCATCTCAACTCTCTTCAACTCGCGCCATCAAGAGCTCTCCAGCGCCTGAACGGATCTCGAGGCGCTTCAGCACCTCTTCACGAACATTGGCGGACGAGGCTGCCGCAGAGCCGGAGAAGCAGATGGACGATGGGGAGAAGCACATTTATGATCTGCTCACTAATCGCTTCAAACCAGAAGCCATCAGGGTGCAGGATGTGAGCGGTGAGTTTCTTCGAGCAGGAGACGTGTGATCATGCCAAGTGAAATGCAGAACCGGGGAGATTGGCTAAATTGTACGACGTTTCGCTGGCCCAGGTGGCTGCGGCAGCTTCTACGCAATCACCATCGCATCGAGGGAATTTGCGGGCAAGCCCACGGTGCAGGCTCATCGATTGGTCAACGAGACGCTCAAGGAAGTGATCAGTGGCATACATGGACTGCAGGTGCGTGAACATGCCGGCTCCTGCCTTGCTGTGCCCGCGCTTCAGAAGCTTACCTTCGCCTCTCATCGACCGCTCTGGCCTCGCAGCTCAAGACAGTGCCGATCAAAGACTAAACATGAAATGCATATTGTACACTCCAGCGTTGCCAGCGTGACGCGGCAGCTCAAAGAAGGATCTACAAACTGTCAAAGAAGCTCAAGTCCGCCTGGCTCAGTCCGGGAGCTTTGGAATCCTGACTGGCGTCCCGGCCTTGCTGCGTACTGGCAAAACCCGCAGCAACATTCTGAGCACGGGGCGCGGCTGAAGGAGGAGCTGCTGTGAAGCCAGAAAGGTCGAGCTGGCTCGTCGCTGGCCGTTGCGCCGATCTCGAGGAGGGCGGAGGGGGCGGAGGCAACAGGCTGCCAACTCTCCCACCCGCTGTAGCGTAGCCGCTCGTTGCTGGTGGTGGTGGCGCCAAGATAGGGGGTGTCGAGGTGGAAGACCTGGCGATCGTGGATTGAGGAGTACCTGACCGCAGAGGCGGGGTAGCAGTGGCCAATCGAGAGGACGCTGCAGACGCTTCTAGGCTGCTTCTCGCTGAAGCAGGTGCGAATGCGAGGGGTTGGGCTAGCTTAGGAGGCAACGCCGGGGCAGGTGGAGAAGCTGGAGTGTCTTTCCAGAGGTGAGGCTGCGGCGAACTCGTCGTTGCCCAGTCCCAGCTATCATCATCCTTTGCGCTAGGATCGTCCGAGTATCTGCCGACCTTGCGCTGCTGCGCGTCGACGTTCGTCTCCGGCTCGTAGTCCTCCTCATCAGAATCAAGGTATCTCCTGTCATTGACAGATTTGCGACTGCCGGCCAAGCCGGTGATGCGTTGAGCATATCTACCTCGTCCACGCCCGCTTCCAATCGTTGCCTTTGTTGCCGACCGATCCCGATCGCTCAGGAGAGACCCACTCAAGTCTGCGCTGCCAGGCGTATTTGGGGTCTTGTCTTCTGGACGAGAATTGCCGGAGGGCGCCGTCACTTCCCAAGAAGTATCAAAATCGCCAAGCAGATCATTGGAGTCGCCCGTGCGAGAGGTGGAATTGCTGCCTGCGCTGCTCTTGACTTGGCGTTGCTTGCCAGCCGATTGAGTCGCAGCCATTCCAGGTGCGCCACGAGCGGTGCTTCCAACCAGACTGTTGCTCCGTCGGGGTGGCTGATAATCATCCTCTTCTCCGCCGCTGTCATCGATGCTATATCTCACCCCGGACTGCTGCCAGCGCGGTGCTGCGGCGGGTGGTCCGGCGAGTCTTGGTGGCGGTGCTAGCTGAGGACTCGCTCGCGAGTGTGGACTTGACTTCAGCGGCGCGTTACCACCGCGAGCAGCCGTTTCAATGCGAAACGTGCTACCGCTGGTCAAGGGCTGCGCATTCAAAGGCCGACGTGCAGCGCTTGCCGCAGCCCGCGAAGCCATGGCATCTCCAAGCCAGGACTCGAGATCATCCGCTCCGTCTGCAGTCTTGACGCCAGTGACGGAAGACTGCGGTGCTGGAGGTAAGCTCTCGAGCCATTCGAGATCGTCTGCTGTCATGCCTTCGGGCGGCGGCTTGCCCTCTTTGCGGCCCCACCTCAGCCATCTCGCAATACCAGCTGTAGCAGTCGTCGCAGGTGCGGGTTGCGTGCCCGGAGTATCCTTCGAGTCTCCAAATATGTCGACTGTGGCAGTAGGAGGAACTGACCTATCTTCGTAAGGCTTGTCGACGTGCTGCGCCTCTTCGTCTTCCTCTGCCGCACTTTCGACTTTGGGCGTCGCCCCGAGAGCGCCGGTTGTGCCGCTGAATAGTCCGGAGAATCGAGCAGCGATTCCCGCCTCGCTCTTCTTCGAGACGTGCGCCCAACCCGGTCCCTGGGACTGCTGGGCAACTTTGGCTGGCTCAGCTGGTTTAGCACTGTTACTTGGTGCAGTCACATCGGCAGTAGAGGAAGAAGCCTGCTTCGATGCGGGGATTGTCACACTGGGTTCTGCTGCCTGGATCGATGACGTGTTGGAATTATTGGGACGTCGCCAGGAGGAAAAGGCGGCAGCCATTCGCGAGCTGATGGGCTGAGCGGCGGAGGAAGTAGCTTCTTGACGCACACTTTCCTGATCATTCACATCATTGCTGGTCTGTTCGGCGGCAGCAGGATGGCTCTGTTCGTTTTTGGGCGAAGGCGCAGGAGAAGGATTCGGACTAGCCTCACTGCGCAGGGGAGAAGCATTGCATGCCCGGCATGAGCAAACGCCAGAAACACAGGCCTGCATCGAGCGAGTAATCGAAGCGATGCTCACCTGTTCGCGTTGGCGTGCCATGATGTCGCTGGCGCCTTGACACGATCAACACGAATGGATCAGCTCAACTCTGCCCTTGACGCTACGCGCTGAGCGAGGGGCTCCGTGATGCTTACCTGAGAGGTGTCTGCTCCCCAAGGATCTGCGCTCTCACCTCCCCAGCCGCCGGTGTCCGGGATGGAAGCACCTGCTTCCCAAGACGCTGCAACACTTCCGCCAGTACCATCCGCGCCCAATGCAGATCCCGAGCGAGCAGGAGAAGCTGGGCGTGAAGTCTGCGGCAGAGTAGCATCTGATGCAGTGAGGCCGCTGGAGACGGATCTTGGCTCAGGTGGCGCTCCACCCCACGCCGATGCGCCTTCATCCACCCATGTCTCACCAGATGACGCATTGCTGTTGACAACTGGACTCGATGCAGGCTTGTGTGCTGCGGGAGAGCTCTCGTGGGTCGAAGTGCTCATCCCTTCTGGTTCAGAGGTCGATGGTTTACGCGCATCTGCTGCAATCGTGGAGCTCGTAGCCCATGGATCGTGGTCCACGTTGTCAAGCTTGAGCTTGATCGGAGACGAGGATGTTGCAGCGGTAGTTGAGGCTGGCTCGGCCTGCCCAGAGGCTGAAGGGACATCTGCAGCGCTGCTCTCGGCTGAGACTTCTTCCGCCCAAGGACTCGGCGATGCCCACGGATCCATGGTGCCCTGGCGGCGGACAAACGTGCCAAGCAGCTGTCTCGACAAGCTGGGAAGCGAGAGCGAGATTGCAGTCTGTCACAGCTTCGCTCCAAATATCCTTGATCTGTGATCCACAAGAGTTGACAGGAACGGAGTCGGTCGAAGCGCGCGAAGTGCCTTTGGTGGCGGATGTAATCCGCCTTTGCCCTGAGAGTTGCGAAGCTGGAATGTGTCAAGATGTCGATTTTGTGGAAGGACCAGCCAAATGACAAGTCAAGCTCGAGCCGAGTCTTGAGTGTTGGTCCAGACTGAGCTTTGGATGCTGTCCGCGTGCCTGTGCAGCAGAGAGCCAAACGGTGTGGATCAAAGCGCACAGATGATGTTGCCGATGCCGGTAATCACGTGACGCGTCGCAGAAATGCATCGAACACTCACGTGAATCAAGAATCGTGAATCAGCAGAAGAATCATCTGATGAGCATGCAGCAGCTGCCCCACCGCCCCAGCAGCTTGATGGGTAGTCATGAGTCACGAGTAGACTCGACTCACAGCTGTGAATGCGGCGGCGACGACCGTCATTTAGAGACACCAGTCAACCTGAGGACGATCAGCAGTTCGAGTCGAGTGCAGAGCGATGCTTGTCGCCATCTATGTGGACCGCGGAGGTTCGGCCAGCGCGTGCATACAGCCTGCTGGAAAGCCTGATTTCGCTCGCTCGTTTGCCTTTACTCGCATAGACACATGGCCCACAGACTCTGCTTGAGCAGCGAGCAGCTTACACCTTACCACTCTACGGTGAGTCAGGAACGGTGAATTTGAAACAAGTAAGCAGTGCTCAATCACGATTTGCGACCCCAATGAGCAGAGGTCGTGGCGTGCAACACGCTTGTTCGAGAAGGATCATAGCGTTGCCAATCAGCTCTGTACCACTACTCACGACTAGCGCGGAATCGTAAGCGCGCGCTTCCACCCCAAATGCACGATTCCGGCGAAACCAACGACAGCGGTAGAGCGCGCAATCAGCAGCAGTGCTCAGACTACTCTGACTGTCCATCGATTCTCCTTTTGTCCGGACCTGTACTACTGTAGCATGCAGCGTCAGCAGCAAGAGCAGCCGCTAAAGAAGGCTCAAGCAGGAGAGAGGCTCGCCGGCGGCTGCGTGAGCAGCAACGACCGACCCGCCGTCTCCATTGCTCGCCGTCTCTTCCTGCCGGACGACGGTCCGTCGACTGAATGCTCCTTGTATGGCGCAGGGGCATTTGTTCCATCCAAATGGCCGATGCTGCACCCCACTCCGATCATGCGACCTTCATTTCTTTAAGCAACTTCGGCGATTCTTGCGTGCTCGATGTGAAACACCAAGCGGCTGCGAGCACGAACAGCGTCAGATGGATGGAGCTGATCAGACGCAATGTCAGACGCACTGTCAGCACGACGACTAGTCAGACCCAAGCAGACGCAAGGGTTTCGTCTCCGAGTCCACTCGCTCACTCGTCGCGATGCTGCCAGACAGACATCGCGCCGCGGTACCTACAAGCTGGGGCATACAGCATCAGAACCCACTCTGCTCGAAAAAGGGCCCTCGGAGCAAAGTGTCCACCGCATGACTGTCCTCGCGGTTATAAGGCCAGGTTGACGTTCAGCGTGAACACCGGGCTTGCCTGCTCCCCGTCATCTACAACACTTCATATCGATCCACTCGACATCGGCTCAGTATGGCGCACGCATCGATCGATCCGCGCGCCCTTGGTGGCGGCCTGGCTCCAGTGGCGGAAGATGTCACTGTCGCATCCTCGCCGAGTGGCCAGAAACTCACTCGAGAAAGCGAAAAAGTCACCGGCGCAGCAGTACAACGCGAGACCAACGATGCCGAAGCGGTGGAGGCTCACATCCTTCGTCGCACTGCCGAGCAAAAAGCGCAACAGCGCGCTGCGGATGAGAAACGTCTGGTGCGCAAGATCGATATTCGCTTGATTCCTATCGCCATCATCCTGTACCTATGTGAGTCAACACTGAAATGCATGCACTCACCTTGCGAGGTCGAAACAGATGCTCACGTTCGCGGGCCACCAGGCAACTACTTGGACCGGAACACCATCAGCGCAGCACGACTGAGCTTCATGCAAAGGGACCTGGACCTGGACGATTCTCAATGGGCGACGAGCATTGGCATTCTGTTCGTCTCCTACATCCCTCTGCAGCTAGTCAGCAACTTGCTCCTGGCCTGGTTCGGACGCCCAAGATTGTTCATCCTATGCGCAGTCATTTTGTGGGGCACAATCTCCGCTCTCACCTCCTTGGCACACAACTTTGCTTCTCTGATCCTCATTCGCCTCTCGTTGGGAGTGGCAGAGACTGTCCTCTTTCCCGGAATGCTCTTTGTGCTGAGCAAGTGGTACACTAGAAAAGAACTCAGCTTGCGTAGTGCGTAGTGTACTTGTCCAGCGGAAATGCGGTATGACCCACCCCCCCTGACGCTGTCTCATGGTCCATCTACAGTGGCCCTGCTGTTCTCCGGTTCCCTCATCTCAAACGCCATCTCCGGTCTTATCAGTGCAGGCATCCTAGGTGGCCTCGAGGGAGCTGCCGGCATTCGGTGAGCAAGCCTATTTGTGCTTCCGCTATGGCCACGTCAGACAATTTACTAACTTCACGCTTACGGTCCATCACAGCGCCTGGCGTTGGTTGTTCATCATCCTTGGAGCCTGCACGGTCGTGATAGGCTTCCTTTGCATGCTTGTCATGCCTGATTTTCCCGAGAACACTTCCTTCCTCACCGAAGAAGAAAGGACCTTGGCCGTCGGTCGCATCGCAGAGGATGGAGGAGAACGAGATGATGGAGACGATCAGGATGGAGAAAATACGCCGATGAATGGTTTCAAATTGGCTGTCAAGGATCCCGCAACTTGGGTCTTGACGCTCATGCAGACGACCATCACTCTTGGTACAACGTGAGTGCATTGCTTTCTGTCAAGTGAAGTCGCATGAGGATCGATGTTGACGCCTCTATCGTCTCATTCCTGCAGCTTCAACCAATACTTTCCCACCGTCGTCAGCACCCTCGGTTTCGAAAAGACGACCACGCTGCTCATAACATGTCCTATTTGGGCCTTCGGTGTCATTGTCTTGCTCCTCAACGCATTGCACGCGGATCGCACCGGAGAGCGCACATGGCACATTATCACTCCTCTCCTCTTTGGTATCGTGGGATTCATCATCGCCTCCGCAACTACTGCTCTAGGAAGCAGATTCCTGAGTCTGTTCCTCATGGTGCAGTCCTAGTGAGTACTCGTGATGGTCTTCATTGTCTGACCCCGTCATCGACCCTGACAACTACCACTCTGCGACAGTGCTGCTTTCCCGATCATTTTGAGCTGGATCGCCCATACCCTTTCTCGGCCGACGTACAAGCGAACAGTGGGTATCGCAATTTGCAATGCTCTAAGTCAAATCTCCAACATAGTCGGAGCGTACATGTGGGGAGAAAAGTACGCCCCGCGTTACTGGCCCGGTAACTTGGCCTGCTCGCTCTGCTTCTTGATCTGCATAGGTTCAGCTCTTTCTCTAAGAGTCATGCTTCTCAGGCGACAAAAACAAATAGATACAGAGCTGGACGAGGCCGAAGGCATCGTCTACGATCATGCTGGGCCTACGACCGACCTCACCATCGCTCCAGATGGTGAGACCGCAGGTGCGGCCACGCAAGACGCCAGCAATGAGGCTGAGAGCAACACCTTCATGAAGGCTCTACACACCCTCAAGAGCCGTCAAGACACCATGTCGGACTTTTCCGGTCCATCGCGCACCGTGATGCGTCGGAGGCCCCAAAGGTACTTGGTGTAGGCGCTCGACACATTGCGCTCTCAACCTACTGCGCGCACTATCTCCTCCCCCCGCTCCTCGTGAAACTGCGCAAGCTCGACGTCGGTTCCACCTCATCAATTTTAGCGGAAGGAATGTCATTGTAATTGTGTTTCTTGCTTCTCTGAAATAATGATTGTGACGCGCAACGCTGCATTGAGGAGTAGTCGAACATCACCAGCGGTGCGAGGAAGAAGGAGGAGGAGGAGGGGGTATCCACGGGAAAGAAACCAACAGGATCGCTAGACTGTACAATGAGCGAGAGCACATGAGCTGTGCAAAAGAGTGTGAACAAACCAGGGCTTCCTCTGAAGCGCCAAGGCACGCCACCTCACGTGGACTTGTTCAGCAAAAGCTGATTGAAAGACAGTTCATCCGTCCTTGCCCGGCGGACTGTATGTTGCAAAGGGGTACTGTGCCAGCTCGTGTTGAAGCCTGAGCGACTCAAAGTCAGTATTGGCGCCCATGTTGACGATTTTGGGCTGAGCGGGCGCGCTCAGAGAGGCGCCGTCTTTCGACTTGGCGCTGCTTTGACTCTTGAGACTTGTCTTTGATGAGGCGGAGCGTAGTTCAGGCTTGCCTGCATACACCTTCTTTGCAGCAAGCATGGGCGAGCGGTCCATAATGACCGCAGCTTCAAGACTATCTTCATCCTCATCTTCGTCCTGCTCTTCTTCCTCTTCTACCTCGTCTACATTTCTGACTCCGTTTCGAGCAGATGCCGTGCGGGAGGCAGACCGAGGGTTGGCTACCTCGAGCTCATCTCTAGAGCCCACGTCAGCCGCCTGAGCGCGCGCAATGTTACCAGCAAAGTCTTCAGGAAGTGCAGGCTGTTCGCCGACCTCTTCCTCCCCTGCGGAGTTGGAGTGCACGAATGGGATGCCGTCAAAGACGCTCAAGCCACCAATCGAGCTGGCCGTGCTCTGACGCAAAGCGGTGGTAGCCGATGATGCTGGGCGTGAGGCAGCTGAAGCTGCAACCGCACGCTTCGCCAGCAGTCCTCCGGCCCCCGATGGCGCCGCGCTGAAGCTCGAGTCCGGTCGGCCTGATGTGGAGCTCATTGCCCTCGAGTCGCGGTTCCCATCAAAAGTCCAGTAGCTTTTGCGATCTTCCGCGTCTCCACCCGCATCGCGAGGACTGTTGCCCTGCGGTTCTCTGACACCTCGGCCAGCAGAATCGACAAAGGGTAGGCCAAATGACATTGTGGACACGGGCCTGATGTCGTCCATCGTGGGAGGGGCCGAGCCGTCTGGTGAGGACTGTGTCCACTGTGTCCACTGTGTCCCGGTCGTTGGCGCTGCAGACTCGAAGCCGCCACCAGGAGCCGAACTTTGAGTCCATTGCGAGCCCGTCGTTGGCGCGCCCGAGGCATAGGCTGTGTGGGATGGCCCAGAGGTTGGCAAAGGTGGAGCCTCGTACTTGCGCCACCCACTCGCACCGTCGTCACTCGTAAATGCGCTTGCAGCACTCGGAGCTCTCGTGCTGCTGTCTCCATGGCTGAGGTCGTCTTCGATGTCCGTAGATGACTGTGGACCAATAGACTTCTTCGCGCGAGCGTCGCCTCCAAACGTTCCATAAGACAGCCGGGAGTCGCTGCGCTCTCCTTGTGCAGCTCCGACAGCGCCTTCTTGGTGAATTCGCTCCACTGACTCCGCTGTGGCAGAAGCTCGCGCATCGGCAAAGGGATCGCTGGCTTCCGAACCAGGGGTGGCTGTAGGGCTCGCATCCGTGCGTTCGCCTGCTTCTTTAGCTTCCCTCCTGCGCTGGCTCAGGCTGCGAACCAGCTGCGCCTTGCCTTGTCCAACAATAACGCGCTTAGGAGCTGCGGCAGATACAGGCGTCATGATCTTAGGCGTGCTCAGCACATAGTCCAGTCCCGAGGTACCGCTGCTGGAGGCGGTGTTGCTGGTCGCAGTGCTCAGATGCCTGTCGGCGTACTTGCGAGCATACACAGCGCTCTTCTGCAGCTCTTCCGGGAAGTTGTCGTGCTCGGCCGGGTCGGTCCTGCGGAAATCGAATTGCTGGGAATGCGCCGTCGAGGGGGCAGCAGGAGACATCAAGGTAGTGAAGTGCTCTCCTTGCGCAGAATGCATGAGCGCGCTGGACGCAGCAGTGCCAGCGCTGGTGCGCGAAGACTTGCGCATGCCCGGCTCGGATCCATCTGGTAAGCGCAAATTGAGCTCCGAGTCTCTTGTTGGTCTCGGAGGCCCAGCACTGGGAGAGGCACTTTGAGCTCCCGAGCCGAAGTAAGAGCCGCGTAGCACGACGCTGCCGCCTGGCGAAGTTGCTTGTGGAGAGGATACTGAGCTGCCCCGTTTGGGAGCGCTGCCCGACTTGAGGTCGATGAGTGGCGCTCCTGGCGCTCGATGTGCAGGCTCAGGAGCTTTCAAGGGCGCGGAACCAGACATGTTGCGATGCGCCGTTGAAGCAGGGGACATGCTCTGGCGCTGTTGCTTCTGCCCACTAAACATGATCGGAATGATCTTGGTGCTGCCTGACCCATCGCTTGTCACGGACGCACTATCTGAGAAGGGGTTCGCTGCTGCCGAGGATATGGAGCCTGCCTGAAGGAGGTTGCGACCGCCCGACCCGCTCTGCACGATGCCTCCGTACGGATCCAAGTTGATCGAGCTAGTGGACCCGAGGGATCGATGACGGGAGTTCGCTCCACCGAACCCGTTGCGAGAAGAGAGAGCTCGGCTGCGCCTGGCCATCTCTTCTTCCTCTTCTGCCCCCTCGGTAATCCGGCTCAGGTGAGTGGCCGCACCTGTCGAGCGACGTTTCACTCCATTATAGCCCATCACGTCGAGCGTATCATCCACTAAGACCTCTTCTGCTCCACTGCCTGTTGCTGGCTTACGGTAGGTGGTGAGGCCATCAGAGCGCAGCTCGGTGTACTCGACATCCTCCTCGTCTTCATCCTCTCCCTCCTCCGTGCCATGCAAGCGCGAGGAAAGGTGCTCGCTGGAGGTCGCGCCGGCCGAAGAGGCAGATCCGCGCTTATTGCCGCCGGGTCTGAACTTTTCCGCCTCGGCAGCTCTGACCTTGGCGTCCATACGTGCCCGCGCAGCTTCCGCTCTCGCCTTTCTCTTGCGTGCGAGCCAAAACCAGAAGAGAACCGCAGCCAATGCGAAGGCGCCAATGACGCCTCCGACAGCTCCGCCAATCGGTCCTGCTTTGCTACCGCTCTCTGGCGCTTGGTAGTTGGGATCCGCGACGCATACATTGCTGGGGCAAGAGGAGCAGTCCTTGGCAGATCGAAAGATCTGCTGGCACGTCTGACCTTTGGGACAGACGGGACACTTGATGTCTGTAGGACAAGAGGCGCAGGCTCGCTTGGCGAGCGACGGGGGCAAGTCCAGCGTAGGTGTGCCTCTGCGCCGAGACATGGTGGGTGCTTGAACCATCTTGAAAGTGGGTGAGGCGAAGAAGATTGGCGGGCAGGTGCGCACAGCGCACGCTGGTGACACTAAGATGCGTGCCCCTAGTCAACGTGCCAATTCCAGCAGGATTTGTTGCACGGCAAAGGGTCGGTTTGAATAGTGCGACTCGATGTGTGGGTAACGCAGGTCCTTCTTTTGGAGCGAGACGGCCAGTTGAAAGCCAGCGCTGACTGTGCCCGCAAGCGAAAGCGATGGCGTAGTGACAGCGGATGATGTCACAGAGGGTTCTTGTAGTTGCTAAGAGGAGAACTTCGCGTGTGTTTGTCTATTTGGGGTACGGTGAGGGAGCGTGAGGATGCGATCAGCGTTAATGCGGGAAGGAGTCAAGGTCAAAGTCTGGCCGACCAAGGAGGGCTCGTTTCACGATTGAGATTGGGTGCGCTGCATGAGAGAATCACGAATAGTGGATCGAAACGCCCAGTCGAAAGTGATGACCAGGCGTCCAAGGGCGGATGAGGCATCAGCACCCATGCCGTGCTCACAAGAGGCTGAGCCATGCAGGATAGAAGCAGCATGCATGTATGTATAGTAATTGAATGTGTACAGGGCACTTCAAGACTGTTGTGTGTATGCATGCAAGCATGTATAGAGGGGCCATCGGCGCCTCGGCTCTTCATCATGCAGCACGGGTTTATGCATGCATGCAGGCACAAACCGGCTTCTTCATTTGACAGCAGTTGGCAGGAGGTCGAGGGCGACCGCGGCGCTGCTCAACGCGCGAATTGTAGCTAGGGCGAGCGCTTTGGTTCAACTATACCGTACATATATATAGCAAAGCTGCGTTGTCGAGCGCAAGCATGTGAGCAGCACAGGCAAGGCGCGGCTTTGCGCCGCCAGCACGCAGCCTCAAGCAGCTGATGGGACTTCGATCAAGACCCTCTCTGGCCTTGTGTTTGGCTGGCCACCTCGCGCCTCCATGCACATACAGCCGAATCACTTAATTGGGTGTGCCTCACCCTATAATAGCTGCATCTGATCAGCAGGCTCGCGATGTGGCTGAAATTGCGAACCTCGAACAAACACTCAGGCAACACGGCGCCGCGCGTATACCTATACCGTACCTGCTGGCGTCTTTGCACGGCCATGCTTGTCCAGATCAGACCAAGCTTGTAGGCAGGTAGGCTATTCTTGATTCTCGGACATCGAGTCACATCGAGCTCCAAATCGACGTTGAAATTCGATTCGGGGCGCTATGCCCCCCGCCCTCGCTCCGGCCGTGAGGGCCAACAAAATCACTGCTCTCGCAGTCAGGATCACAACAGTCTTTGAGTCAAGATCGAGTCTTGTCGCAATCTTCGAAGCCTTTAATTGAATCTGGGTGTCAAAGATAAACGCAACAGAATTAAGAGGCTGCGTTGATTGAATCGACCATTCGCTGATCTTTAATCACGAATGATCTACGTCGATTTGATATTAATTGGTTTCGCCCCTTCGACCTTCGGTAACTGCGCTTCCCAGCCGCGCGAACAGGCATGGAGAAACTTGACGGGCTGCATACATGCAACGATCACGAGTCTCAAAGTCATCGATGGCGCGGCGCCATGTTAACACTGTTGCGCGCCCGCGGGAGCTTTCCTATTCGGAATACCACGGCTTGCTGCACCATCAGAGCCAAGAGTGAAACTGTCAGTCACGAGTGGCCCCAGCATCCAGCATTGCGCCAAGATCAGCAGTCTGGCACATGGCGGGGCGATTCGCCTTCCAGCTTCGCGCGCTGCTGCTGCTGGTCACAGGCGCAGTGCGCTAATGCACAACGGCGCAATTGATTGAGAGGAGCGGGTCTAGCGTACTTAGACTGAGTGCTTGGCATACTCACACTCTGCGTGACTGTACGCTCTGCGACTGACCGCTTAGCAGTCCCTTAAGTTTCCGTTCGTGAGGTTGGGAAGCAGCTTGACGCATTGAAGAATCGCCAAGTCACCACGATGGGTTCGTTCTGTAGTACTCAGCAGAAATTCGGTCTACAGCAACCGATCAGAGACCGGAGAAAGTAGCCTGTACCCGCTGATATTCGGGGAAGATCGATCATGGGTGTGCTTGCGCGTGCGCAGCAACGCTGCATGTCCTCAAATGGTCACATGACGCCGCAATCTCCTTCCACTGCCTCGCCATCGGCATTTATCTGCCGTAGATGCTGACAACGAGAACGAGAACGAGATAGGCGAGCTGCATGAGCGAGGTCGGCAGATCTATATTTGTGGCGTGCGTGTCCACTCACACCACCAAGCATGGCTAGCAGACCTCCTGGATAAGATCCGGAGCGCCTGCGAAGCGATCCATGAGCAGATCAAGACATCAGTCAGGGGACCTCGCGGCACACAAGCGCAGCTGAGGGACTCACCCTTCTGTCTCGGCCTCATTGGCTTCCGCGAGCCCCTCCACATGCTCCCTCGACTCTCGGTACACCCCTCCGTCGACGCCATTCGCATAGGAGGTGGCACTAATGAGTTTGATCTCATCGTCGATGCCAGAGACGGCAATGACAGGCAAAGTCGGATGGGGAACCATGACGTTGACCACATGGCTATCTCCACAGATCACAGCTTTGAGCTGTGTGCTGGCCGGATCGTAGAGGTATAGGCGCCCGTCATCCGAGCCCGATGCGATATACGGCCCGACAAAGTTGACGTCTTTGACTGACGAACAGAATGGGGAGTAAGATCATTAGAGTTTTGATCGCAGCAGGTCAGAGGAGCAGTAACGCACCTGTCTCCCGGTTGATGTGGCCCTGATATCGCGCGCGCGGGTACACCATCGGCGCTTCATCGAATTTGCTGCTATCCGAAACGGGTCGCGTGGGAAACACGAGAGAGTCCCCGTCCTCGTCTTCCTCCTCTTGCTCCTCATACATGTCCAACATGTCAGAATCCCCATCCTCCATATCCTCATCGTCGTCGTCCAAGCCACCATTACCACCGTATGCAGTGCTTTCGACCTCGTCATCGTCGTCTCGCTGCTCAAACTCAGCAAAGAACTCGTTGGCGTCATCGCCCTCGTCGACTGCGCTCGGCAGGAGGTTCCTGCTTCGGGTGAGATGCGCCAGATTGAGGTGTGCCTCTGCAAAAGGGAAAGCCGGCGGCCGTGCGAGCTCTTCGTGCAAGTCTTCGTCTTCATCCGGCCCGTCCCATGTAGCGAAAGCTGGGCCTGTTCGAGGCTGAACGTCGGACTCTCCTCTTATCTCTGGTCGTGGTACAGCCTCTCTCCAACTCGCGACGCCATCTTCAGGAGGGTCTTCCCAGCTGTCTGCGCGATTCCAAATCTGCTGTCGAGATTGGTGCTGTGAAGGGTTTGAACCGAAGGCATGGGGCGCGTGAGACTGTCCAGAATTGCTCGTCCACTGCCAGCTCTGCTCGGCAGCTTGAGGTGCAACAGTACTGATCGAAGGATCCTCATCCGAGCTTAGATCACTTTGCCCCGAAAGTCGCATCCGATCAGTAAACTCGAAGCACTTGCTGCCCCAAAACGCCCGTAGCACACTTTCCGCCTCGTCGAAGAGGACTTCCAGAAATTTGTGAAATGTGGGGATATCAGGAGTGTTCCTAGCCTTGTCATCATCGACCAGACCTTCGAGGAGCAGAAGAAGATTATTTGAGACATCCATGCCGGGCTCGACATCGTCTTCATCCTGGTCCTCCCCATCATCGTCGCTCGATCTTGCGTTTTGGAGCAGCTCCTTCGCTCGTACAGCTGTCTCCAAGTACCGGCTTCTTCCCTGCACGAAGGTCTCTGTTGCAGCTGGCTCGTCCAATCGCTGAAACAGAAGCAGAGTCTCACAGACGCATAAAGGGAGAGTTTCCGAAGAGTCGTGTTGCATAGCTTTGTACCTTTCGACGTAAGCGGTTGCCTCTGCTTGTCGGCCCTCGCTGAGCGTCCGTCGCGGAAATAGCAGACCGACGATCGCTGATCGTATGTTCCTTGGCAGAGGCAAAGCTTTCTTGGCAGCCACCAGACGCCTGAACCGCTCGACTGTGTGGTTGTCATCCAATGTTCCGCTGCTATGAATCTTCTGCGTAGACGTTCTGACTTCGCTCGCTCTATTACGCTCCTGCTCCCGCACCACCCATTGGCTGGCTTCGGGATGATGCATCTCTTCTGGCTCGTCGTACAGATTGAATCTACAGCCCGAACACAGAGTGTCAGACTTCGCACCGCACGAAAAGCATTGTAGAGAAAGCTCACCGATAAATGGTCGAGTCGGTATCCGAATAAGAAAGGAGCAGCTGCACAATACATAACAAGTCAGCCCAACGTTGACCCCCATCCCATTGGAGCAGTGCTCGCTTCACTCCTTCACTCACTTCTCGACCCGTCGATTCTTCAATCTTAGCTGCAGTGATGTGCGCCCTTCCAAACGCGGATTTGACCGGCTCACCAGAATCCCACTGTCGTTGGGGTCTGCCGAAACGCCTGACGCACTGCGTAAGCGCATCACGCTCAGGCTCCGGGGTTGATTCACCCCATTCCCGTTTCAGTAGGCGGGGGAGCATTCTTCGATCATGAAGATAAGCGTGGGCGGACGTGCCTGCTACAACGAACAGCCAAGGCTCCACCTTGCTGACGCTGAGGCTGTACAGCTCCATCGAATGTCGTACTAGAGGCGAAGGGCACGTCGAGCTCGACAGTGCGAATGATTGGCTCGAGCTACGACCTCGCTCGCTGCACGTGTGATTGACCCGGAGATCCGTCTGGCGCACTTCACCATCCTCTGCGCAGCTTAGGAAAACATCGGGACTATTCTCTGTGCTGATGCGTTTGACCCGCGCGCTGTGACAGCGGAGAACGCGCGTGCACACGCCTCCACCTCGAGGCCAGACCATCACTTCTCGATTGTCGTGCTCGTACTGCCTCTTGGTAATGGCGTGAGACAAAATCTTGGCATCAGACTGCGCCAGGTCGAACACTCTCATTTCGGAGTCACCAGCTGCGGTGAACAATCTGCTAGGAAGAGTTGGTGCAAATTTGACAGAAAAGACTGCAAGGGTGGTAGAATGGTCAGGCAGCTGAGCTGCGAGTGGACCCGATTCGCGCGATGCGACCGAAGCCACTCACTGTTCGCTCGATGTCCCTGGTCCAGCGTGTCAAACAATCTCGGTAAGCTTGCTGGATGAACACTCGAAGCCCAGGCAAAAGACACCCACAGTCTCCACCACACCACTTAGACCAAAGCCTAGATCAGGCGCAGGCCACTGCTCCGCAGCTTTCGCTTCTGCAATCTCCTCGTTCAGCTCATCGAGCAGGTTATCTCCAGCTACACCAATGCCGCTGTTGACGCCCCATATTCCTCCAGTGCGGCGCGATTGAGGGCCACTTCGAGTGTTTGGTGGTTTACGATGCACGTGCTCGGCTCTCGGATGCGCGGCATCTGTTCCGAGCCTCCAAAGACAGACGGTCTTGTCATCAGAGCCGCTGGCCAGAGTGCTTCCATCGGATGACCAAGCCAGAGCATTGACACATCCTGTGTGGCCTATGTGCTCTCTGGCTGGGGTGAGACCGCCGAGTACGTCGATACGGTCCAGCGAGCCGATGGTAGACGGGCTCCATTGAGACACTCGCCTGAGCTTCGCGCTCGATGCGACTGTGGGCAGCACGCCGTTGGTACGATGAGAATAAAAGCCCGGTGTGAACGTTTTCGGAGATGCATAAGCTAGTCGCAGCGTGGATGGTCCAGCCTCGTGCGACCTGTCAGATGGGCAGTAGGTGTTCATGTCGATGGCAGCTTAAGCGTCAACGAGCAGGTTGCGAGCTTTCCAGAATGGCGTCTCGACAAGCGCGATTGGCGCTGCGAGCTGCTTCAGCGGATATGCCTCAAGGGAATCTGAGGCAAGGCCATACGAGGTCAAGAGTTACAGATGCCAAGTGCGCAATACGGTGTGCCTTGATGAAGAGGTCAGTTGACTAGTGACTCAGCATAGCATTCATCGGGGTGTATCGTGAATCGTGAATGCAGCGCAATTCGCGTGTAGCTCCCTCATCAGCAGCCAGGGTCGCCTGCAGCAACCAGTCATGCATATACTCATCAAACTCAAGACTGTGTAGGCGCGCCACCCCGCACAGACCCTCTCGCGCTCAGTCTTCAATGACCCAATTACGAAGAACCCTTAGTTGACCTCAATCTTGAATCCCCTCTGAGGATCACGTGATAGAGCACTCTTAAAAGTCAAATCTCTCTGTTTTTATTCAACTGTCTGAAGAACCACTTTCGTAATGACGCGCCCGGCGATATTTATTAATCACGAATAAGAGTCGCAAATCTTGAGCATCACGAACCGCACGGCGAAGACCTGAACATCTTCCCGATCGTCATCTTTCGCCCTTTCGGCCCTTGGGCGACTACACAAGCACAATCGACTGCTCCACCCGAGCTGCCGTTGATCTGCGCTCTCGCGCTGATCCGCCTCGATATCAACGCTGCTGCACGTCCGAGGTGCCACGAATAAGTGGCGCCTGTGCAGCTATCCAAGTCCGAAGTCGCATTCAGAGCATCATCAGAGCGACTCTCAGACTCTCACGATACATGGTAGCTACACTGTGCTCGCTTGGGATCTCATTCGAAAAGGCGCAACTTTGCGCTGCCCATCGCTAGCGGGCGGGAAGTCGCTCTAGCAGAGCCACAAGCAGGCCACACGAACGACAATCTGTGGTCTTCTTACCGCAACGCACGTGTGTGGTCACCATGGCCCCCTTTTACGGCTACTATGGAGCGCCACCGCCAAGACCCTCGACGTATCGCGGGCGGTATGGACTGCATCCTCCTCCTCCTCCTCGCTCTCGACCTCGATCCCCAGACTCAGTAGCAGCTGCCCGGAGAGAGAGAGCAGCTGCACCCGTTCCATCGCGAAGTAGGCACGACGCAGATGTCAGCACGGTCTCCGACTACCAGTCAGGCAGAGGGTCTGGAAGTAGCAGTAGACGCAGAGACTATAGCGCGAGTACCTATCGTCCTTCACCCGCAGCATCCACCAGCAACGCTGATCGAGTCAGAGCAACAGACTGGAAAGGCAAAGCGCGACTGCAGGATGACGACGACGATGTTGCCAGCAGCGACGGCTACACCAGCAAGGCGAACGGTGACCAAAGGCTGGACCGAGCGCGCAAAGAGGATGAATGGAGCAGGAGCAGGAGTAGGAGTAGAAGTCAAAGCATCGAATCCTCCTCCCAAAAGCGGGCCCGCAGCCGCAGTGGGAGCAGCACCTTGCCTCGCTCAGCTATGATCAGCAGAGGTCGCGGAGCGGAGCGGGATCGGTCTTGCGATGACCGCAACAGCGTCCATTCGCGCGTGCACGCCGAAAAGAAAAGTGCGCACACCTCCAAGCCGAGTGGGGCCGATGCCGGGGCGAAAAAGACGGAGCAGGCGTCGTTAAACAACCATCTCAAGAGCCTCGGCAGTCGCAATGCAGATGGCAGCTATGAAGGCGTGCCTACAGGCCCTCGAGCCAACAGACAAGCCTCCGCCGTCTTCAACAAGCCTGCGCCTCTACCTGATGCTTCTAAAAGTAATGCTGAGTGGTCCACGGTCGATAGGCGCTTGCTTACAACTTCACGTGCTGACGGCTTCGGCCTGTCTCGTGAGAGGCCTCGTGAGCGGAATCGATCTCGTGATCGCACGAGATATGCCACGCGCGAAGAGGACCGCAGGCCGGACCGCGAACGCGAACGCGACCGCGAAGGGGTCTCAAACAAGCAGGTCGACGATGGCAGAGACCGTTCTTACCGTCGGTCTGATGAGCGTCTGAGAGGCGCTCGATCACGTAGTCGCAGCCCAAATGTCAGCAGGCAGCATGGCACTACTCGGCAGAAGGATGAAAGGGATCAGCGAGAGCGTCACTCTCGATCGCGATCTCCCAGGCGGCCGCAAACGTCTCAGAAAGAACTCGACCCCAGAGCCAAGAATGTCCGCTCGACTTCAAGCGCTGCAGGCATCGAGAACTTGGATAAAATCCGCAATGCTGGCCAAGATGCAACCAGCAAGGGCAAAGGCACCAATGGGTGAGTTACTTGTATCTTTACTTTCGCGCTGCGACTACGCGAACGCCCGGGGGTATCACCCTAACAGGCACCTCTGCGAGTGCCTCCTGAGCGCCAGGGCATCGCGAGCTTAGACATACTGAATTCTGCGCAGCTCGGCTCTTGACGTTTTTTCGCGCCCTTCTCGTGCGCCGCCGCCCGCCCCGCGAGCAAATTCGATCGGAGCACTTTCCTATGGCTCAGGCTCACCCCGCCGGTCCCATAGCCCCGAAATCTCTCACGTCGGCAACGTTCGCGTAGAGTCCGGCAATGGACCACTGCCTGACACCACCAGCAACGAGCCGGCAATGGAGGGGATGCCGAAGGCCACTCCAGCGGCTCACCGCGAGCGAAACAAATCATCCAGCACCGAATCTGGCGCCATTTCCGAGACGCCTTCGTCGCTAGCACATAGGCAGCTTCTTCCTGCAAGAAGCCCTGCCATCTCCTCTTCGTCTTCTGAAGCGCGATTATTGGCTCGCAAGAGCGTATCCCCGGAGGCTAGGCATGCTGTCCTTCAAAGCAGCGATGACACTGGCGATGCTCAATGTCCGCCTCGCAGAGGTGGTTGGACGGTAATCTCGCGAGGAAAGCCGACTTCTGCCCCTCTGGAATCAGTGCAGGTCAGTGAAGCCGGAGAAGGGGAGCGCATAATAGACGTGTCCGGACGAGCTCCTACAATCGCAGTAGAACCAGGGCAGACCGAGGAACCGCGGTCGCCCGGTCCCAAAGCTTTCACGCCATCTCCTGAGCCGGACATGTCGAGCTTGGCTGCGCAACCAGCCCGTGGTTTTCCGGACGAGACGTATACACGTATCAATCAGGTCGGAGAAGGCACGTACGGACAGGTCTTCAAGGCACGTGCGGAGAGATCTGGAGCCTTGGTCGCTCTGAAAAAGATTCGCATGGAGGCAGAAAAGGACGGGTTCCCCGTCACGGCAATGAGGGAGATCAAGCTACTTCAGCACCTGCGACATCCGAACGTGGTCAGGTTGCACGAGATGATGGTGTCCAAAGGTGAGTGTGCGTTCAGGAGCTTCGTGCGCTGAGTCCGACCCCTGACTCGACCGCCACCCGCTATATATGACCCAGGATCAATCTATCTGGTCTTCGAATACATGGAGCACGACCTAAATGGAGTGCTTCAACATCCGTCGATCGAGTTCAGCGCCGCACACCTGAAGTCGTTGTCTCGTCAATTCCTGCGAGGGCTCGAATACTTGCACAAGAAATCGGTGCTACACAGAGACATCAAAGGCTCCAACATTCTCCTCTCCAACCACGGTATCTTGAAGCTGGCGGATTTTGGCCTGGCTAGATTCTATGCCAAAAGGCGGGCAGACGATTATACGAATCGCGTGGTGACGGTGTGGTACAAGCCGCCTGAGCTCCTGTTCGGTGCTACGCGATACGGACCGGAGATCGACATGTGGGGAGCAGGCTGCATCTTTCTAGAGCTTTTCACCAGGCGTCCTGTGCTGCCCGGCAACAGCGAGATCCATCAAGTGCAGGTCATTTACGACACCTTTGGTGCTCTGGTGCCACCGAGCGAGTGGCCTGAAGTGGAAGCGCTACCTTGGTACGATTTTGTCAAGCCCGTTACTAGTCTAGATCAGCACGGCAGCGAGCCACTGGCCTCCGAGGTCGAAGAGCCAACCACGTCGCCCGGAGCAGCACAAGACGCCAGTCTCAATCCTCGCTTAGGACTGCAAGCCCGCGAGAAACGCTTTCGGAAAATGTTCAGCAAGTGAGTGTCTTGAGGGTCGAGAATGACTTTCAAACCCAGCTTACCGCCCGACGCTTTCTGCTTCGATGTTTGCAAGGTGGCTCTCGCCTGCCGCACTCTCCGTGGCGTGGGCTTTGCTCGCGTACAACCCTGCCAGACGAGCGACAGCCAGTCAAGCGCTCAGCATGCCCTACTTCACGCACGAGCTTCCAAAGCCAGAAGTCCCAGCTGGGTGAGTCCCTCAATGATGCGATGAGCTGCGACACTGGCCGCACGCCTTGAAATCTCATCATCGCTTCTGCTGTCTTCTGCTTCCTCGTGCAGCTTACTCACTGCCGTCGAGGGAGAATGGCACGAATTTGAGAGTCGACGCGCTCGAAAGGCGCGCGGATGATGCACTGGTCGGCTTCGTTGGCGTCCAACACCAGAGATTGTTTGAGTCTCGGCTCGCCGCGACAAGGCAGATCGATGAGACGTGTAATTATTAGGAGTCCATCACACATGAGCAAGACATCGCATGTCTGGGTGCAGACTCGCGCGAGCAAGGGTGAACGATTTATGATTGCGGAAGAGAATACTCAATGTTCGTGTTCCATGATTGAGATTGGCCAGGCAGAGCCGGCCGAGTTCTTTGAAGGTCTCATGCTGCACTCGATGCTGGCGCTGCATCGCTCTCGGCTTGATCGGCGTCGGCAGGTGCACCAGACAGAGAAGATTTGGCCAGCGCTGCCAGAGGAGGGTCATCAGCATCGTGTCAAAATGAGTAGCTTAACGCATCAATGCGTCTACTCACCCTTTTCGACCTTTTCGATGTTCAATTTGGTCTGGGTCGCTTGATTCTGGACAAAGTAAGCCTTCTTGAGCTTGAGGTTCTCCACCACCCGAGGCAGATCCGCCTGGCTAGTGGGCGGTGGGATCGAGAGGGCGAACAGAGCGCTCAGAGTGCCCAGAGGAACGTTGAGCTTGCCAGCTGCAGCTGGCGCGCCGCCGTTGGGCTCAGCGTCGTCTGCAGGAGACTCGCCCAGCGCCAAAGGTGTGCCCCTTTTGCCCTTCTTTCCTTTGCCGCCAGCAAATCCCTTCTTCCCCTTGCCTCCACCCAGCGTGAATGTCTCTTCCTCTTCTTGACCCTTCTTGGTCAGTGCCTGTCCGAATGATGCATCGGCTTCGACTTGGCGCACAGACAGCTCTTTGACGCCTGCCAAGTTGGCCTTGGCCGCTTCGTCTTTCGTGGCATTTGCTTCAGCGCCACTGAAGTACTGCAGGTTCATGAGGGCCAGGCAAAAAGAATGGGGGAGGAGACGAGGTCGCGTCAGCAGGGAGAATCGAGATGAGGAATGACATGAAAAACTCACGTTGATGAGCACATCGCAGTCCTCGATCTCCTGTGCGAAAGCAGGCAAAGAGGCCTCTTCCCGCATTTGCGCCTCGTGCTCTTTGCGCTTAGCTGCATCCTGCGCCTGTCTCTCCTCTCTGTACTTGGCCGCCTTTCTCTCCCTCTCGGCACTCAGTCGCTGATAGTACACATCATTGGCAGCTCTGAAGGCAGTCTGCCTGTCTCTGCGCTGAGCGTAAAGCGTGTCGAGCTTCTTGCTGAGGGCGTTGCGTTGATCTAACAACTTGGTGCGCGATCCAGCGCTCGCTTCGACCTTCTTGTTGATCTCGTCTAGCTCCGTCTTGATCTCGTCATACCGCTTGCTGACAGCTTTCGAAGCCGGGTCATCCAGCGCGCTTCGCAGCTCATCGGCCCGCTTCCGATCGGCATCGATGGCCGCTTGTTGAGTCGCGAAAGCCTCAACATTCTTGCGGTCTCGCTTGAGATTGGAAATTTGAGCCAGCGCTTTTTTCTCCTCTACCAGCTTCATAGAACCACTCTCCACTGATTTCTCGAGCCTCGCGATCTGAGCATCCACCTCTTCGGGTGACTTGAAAGCTGCTTTCGACTTGGCCGCTTGAAGCGCTTTGATCTGCGAGCGTACAAGCGTACAAGGGTGCAGGTCGAGAATTTTGAGCGCTGTGCTCCACAATGCAGCAAGGATGCAGGCATGAAGGGGCGCAAGCATGTACGCACTTTTGCACCAACGCCATCCTGGATGGCACGCAAGTCATCCAAAACTTTGCCTCTTGCTCCCTTGTTGCCGGCTTGTTGGCTACGAAGCTCATCCAGCTCAGCGCGGAGAGCTGCTCTCCTTTGACCTTCTGGCGTGTCCTTGCTAGGCCCCGAGCCCGAAAGTATGGACTTGAGATTGTTCTGCGAGCGGCAAGGAGAGAGAGAGATGAGTACAGCTGCGAACACTTCTCCCTCCTCGGCTGCCCACTCACAATTTCGGCATGCGCTGCATCGATTTCCTTCTTGATCGCTTCAAGCTTGGCATTGTTGTCGTCTGGATCCGGCTTGCCTCCTGTCAGCTTTGCGATGTGGACGGCTTCGCTAGTGGCAATTGCATCATCTGCTTGTCCAGCTGAAGCTTCATTTGCTGCGGCATGCGAAGGCTTGACCTGCTCATCGCTTGACGCTGCCTTCTTTGATTTGGAAGGAGTGGAGCCGTTAGCCTTGGCGCCGTTCGACACGGGCTTCTTTGTTGAGGTGGACATTATGATTCGCTCGATAGCAGAGAGACACCTGTCAGCGCGAGCAGAGAATGAGAAGGAGTTGCTTCGATGATAGTTGGAGGTGAAGAAGTCAGAATATGCCGAGCACGAGCGCTGTCCTCTATGAATGCTGTCCCCAACCTTGCGACTTTGGGTGCTCGCATCGGGTCGTCTTGCGTGCGTGCGTGCATCAGCGAGCCTTTGCTGGAAGATATGCTGGTGCCGTGGTTGCATGGCTGCACGCACGCGGCATTCAATGCGCGGGCGGCCGGTCTAGGCTTCGCGGCAAGCGCTGTCCACACCCAAGAACCTTCTCGATGGTCAGCGCTTCGCCCTGCTGTTAGAACAAACAATTTTGCCTCCGCGGTCAGGTAGTCGTGAGTCTTCTGTCGCTCCAACCCAAAATTGCCTGTGCTGCATGCAGCATGCACAGCTTGCATATTACCGCATCGAGTTCCTCCCTCGTCTTGCTCTCGTCCAAAGCCTTTCCGCCCTTTCCCCTCAAACAGTGCACGACGCGCTCCGGCACCATCACGTAGGTATACTGTATATGCCCTTTTGCGGGGGCAGAAATGGATGATGGGCCGGGTCTGGGACAAGTCACAGTCGTGAGTCGCCAGTGTATCCAGATTGTTCTGCATACAGAAGCCATCATGTGCCATTCGATTCGTGATCTGCTGCCGAGGTGCGCGATGGCAGAAGCTAGCAAGTCCCTGCGCCCGCTCGCTTTCTCGCGCATCGCGTCCTCGATCATGGTCAGCTTTCACCCCGCAAAATTATGCAGGCTTGTTTGGTTGGCCGTCCACAGGCAGAAGACGTCGACGCTGCTGATGTGTGCTTGTGTGCGCGGCAGTCGCACCTCTTCCTCACATGCTCCTTGCGCCTCCAATTCGGTGCTACGCTGACCACGACCACGACGGCGTCCCTCATCTCATTCGCAAAATTGGCCTTGCCGCCGACCTTTCCCCATCTTATCCCACCCGCACTCCGATCGCTCCTCTCCCTTCAAAGGCTTCATCACCCACTTCATCCCACCCATCCTGAGCTTCAAGTAGGGCCCCTGCTTCTCCTCGTAGCTCCATCTATCGGCCCGCACCAGCGCTAGCACCTGCCAACCTCACTTCCCCTCGCTTCACACCCTCTTCGCCCAAAATGGCTCCTCTTCAACCAGTTCTGCTGGAGATGCCCTTGCATCTGTGCTACATGGGCTTCGGTGCTGCCATGATGGGTCTCTCGGGCTCTCATCTAGCCAGATTCAACGACATCAGGCAGACTAGCGATGATTCTGCCACCTCTACCTACCCAGGATTCGTGTATGTTAGCGATAATGGCATGAACATGGTGGACCTGTGAGTGAAGCTCTTCCAGCTCGCCTTGCTCGGTCGACAGGCGAGACGATACTCTGCGCAGCACCGTGGCGAAACGGTACTGCGTGGCTCCGCAGCCTAGCAAACAAATAAGCGTATGCCTGGTAGTCTGCGACGCCTCAGTCCCTCGGCAGCCCCGCATACAGCTTGGGTACCGCTAGTCCAGCCTTTCGGCTCAAGCCCTGCACTGACCCTTCCATCGCATCCCACCCCTTTAGCGGTATCCTCATCATCTCTGCCATCACTTTCGTGACCGGCATTCTCTTCGCCGTCCTCTCTTGCTCGCAATTCAGAGGTCGTCGTGGAGAGTACAGCGGCAAGGGAACCGGAGCATGGTTCCTGGTCGGCTTCTGGCTTTTGCTCCTCTCTGGCGCGTGGGCCGGTCTGGTCTCCGCATACACTGCCTTCTCCGTTCAACGCATCTGGCAATTCGAGCAGGGACCATCGTTTGCTGGTACAGAGCCCTTCGACATTGGACACAGGCTGTATTTGAACCAGATCGACTACTACCTCACTGCTCAACGTGCTCAAACCTTGGACATTTCCGGTCCTCTGCGTTTTGTTGATGAATCCTTCCTCGGAGAGTGGGGAAGCGTCACCACTCTGCAACAGGCCAACGATCTGCTTGCTAGTCGCAACGGCTACGTGCACGCTATTCAGAGCTACAAGGCTACCGTCGCTATTGGATGGGTCACGCTCGGCGTTGTCTTCTTTACCATGGCCGTTCACTTTGCTCTGCCCTTTGTCTGGAAGTGGCTCGGATTCATCCGTCAGCCAGAGAAGAAGAGCTACAACGAGATGTAAGCGAGGCTTGCACACTCGGCAAGCGTTACTACCTCGCGACTCCCGTCTTGTATGCTTGGTGTTTCTGCCTGGGCGTGGCCTCTGCCGTCCCATGGCGCAATGTGCAGTTAGAGACTGTGCCGCAGGCGGTCTCGCGTATGCCCAACGCCTCCTCAAACACGGTCATTTTCGCCTTCTCGATACCTTTGCGTGGTGTTGGATGCCACCGCTGCTGATGCTACTGCATATACACTACTTGTTCACGTGCTCCCTCGTCGAGCGTTGCTTTTTGTCATCTCCCCCCCACCATCCTTGGCTTGTGTCCGGCCCGCATGTTCTGCCTCAGCTTATACTGTTTGTCCACTTTGCGACTCCGGAATGGCAATCATTTTGATCCGGCATTTTGATACGACGGAGTTGTGCTTTGGTGTGCGTCTGCTCTTGACTGCTCCATGTGGAAGTCAGCCGCGGCCTCGTGTCGCCCGCGCGTCCACCTCACTCCCGCGTCGTCGGAGGTCGACCAGCAAAGGTACGCCTGATCGACGGTTTGAGCAGGCGCGGTTGACATGACTCAACGGCTTGAAATTTCTCCTGCGTGTTAGGTGGATGTAGGATCCGATTCCCAATCATCTGCCATCGCTGCTGGTGCCTCCTGCCGTGCTGTTTGTACAGCTGGCGCGCTGCTGCACCATTGCGCTTCGCCATTCGTCATTCGACCGACGATTCACGATTGGGTGGGGGACGGAGGAACCGGATACCGCGTGAGCCGGAGAAGCCGCGCGCGCGTGGATGCGCGGGGAAGCGTTCAACGCACGACTGGAGGATGCACGCATGGATGGATCATATAATGGCTGCGCTGCTTGCTGCGAGACTCACACTCGACGACGAGAACGTCAGCAACGAAGGCTGCCTGCCGCATCCTTGTGAGCTGCTACGACACATCAAAGCGAAGCTTCCGTCTTGAGCATCTGACAGGGGCGCACACAGCAGGCGCGCGCTTTTTTTGGGAGAACATCATCCTGACCGGGCACCACAGACTGGAGAGGAACAAGACACCAAGCACCCGACGAGGAAGAGACGCGGGATTCTGAATTCGGGGACTGGGGCGATCGAGGCAGCAATCATGTCACGAATTCTTGCGAGGTCGTTTGCGCTGGCGGCGAAGAGCACGGGCAGGAACGCTGGCGCAGATCCGGTCGCTGCAGTTCAAGCGCACTGGTTTCCAGCCTCGGGCTCAAGGCGCACGGATAGGCTGCCGAGCAGCGCCAGGCATCTGAGCAGCAGCAGCAGACTGGCATCCCAGCCGCTCGACCAGATCGCAAAGCCTGTGCCGCCTTCTATCCCACCGCCTCTCAAAGGAATCAAAGTGGTGGACCTTACGCGGGTGCTTGCAGGACCTTATTGCACCATGCTGCTTGCCGATCTCGGCGCGGACGTGATCAAAGTTGAGCATCCAAAAGGTGCGTAATGCTCTCTCTGCAGCATCTTCTACGCACTCTCATGCCGAGAACGGGGCTGAATCCGCTGCGCATTCGTCCCTTGAAGGTGGAGACGATACGCGCGCATGGGCGCCGCCCTCTGCCCCTTCGAAGCCGATCGATCAGCAGCGCGTACCCAACAGCAAGAGGGACGCTTGGTCCAAGTTGCCCGAGGAGTCGGCCTACTTTTTGGCAGTGAATAGGAACAAGAGGAGCATCACTGTCGATTTGAAGAGTCAAGAGGGTCGCGAGATTCTGCACAATCTTGTCAGACAAGCTGATGTGGTCGTCGAGGTGAGACGAGGCAAAGTAGTTGACAGCGAGCTTTTGCCTGGCGCGGCAAGTGTCTGATCACCATCTTCCCCCTTCATCGCCTTTGCCTGGCGCCAGAACTATCTGCCTGGGTGAGGCTCGGGACGCTCGCTGTGTCTTTTCGCATTGACTACGGCTCACGGAAGCGTTCCTCACATCGTAGCAAGCTCTCCTCCATGCAACTGGGCTATGAGGATCTCAAGAACATCAAGCCTGACATCATCTACGCTTCCATCACTGGATGTAAATCGAGGGTGTGGTGCTGATGCCCTTTCCTTTCGCTGATCAAAATTGCGCACCCATTGCAGACGGCCAAACAGGCCCTTTTGGTCCATCGGCGGGTTGTAAGTGCAGGGCGATGATGTCTTGCGCCTAGCTCTACAACAGATCGTTGACACTCTGCCCGTCCTGGTCGCAGACGATGTCATCATTGCTGCAGACGCGGGTCTTTTTCACATGCGAGTCCCCAACCGAGCAAATTGACTCCTGTGATTCCTTGAGCTCAGCCTCTCTTCCATTCGCAAACCTTCAGCACTGGGGAGCCTGATCGCCCACCCGTGAAGGTCAGCAAGAGTTTGCAGGAGAGAGCGAAGGCCGTCGCTGAGCTGATATAGACCGACTCTTTTGCGCCTACTCGTCCATTCGCAGGTAGGGGTTGCAGTCACGGATCTTACAACGGGCCTGTACGTTCATGGAGCTATCATGGCCGCCCTTCTGGGTCGTGCGACTACTGGACAAGGTGTGCACATCGATGCCAGGTCTGTTTACACGTGACGAACTAGGCTTCATCGTGCCGGAGCGTACCAGTCAGCTCACGCATGGTGCGCCCTTTCTTGCACGTCCCTTCGCAGCTTGTTTGAAGCTCAGGTGAGTTTCCTCAGTATCTCCCGATGTTCGGACCTCCGTTGACTCAGACCCCGTTGCCCTTCGTTCTCCTTCAGATCGCAACGCTCGCAAGTATCAGGAATCAGCCCCTCGCCGAGGTAGACCTCGCTGCTGACACCGCTGCTCTGCTTTGCTCGCTCGCAGGCCAATGTTGCATCATCGTGAGCCACTTCTTCGATACAGATCGCCGATCGGCGCTGATGTGACGCCTCGTCGACTCTTGCAGCTATTTGATCAGCGGCAAGGAGGCAACGAGATGGGGAACGGCACATCCTAGCATCGTGCCTTATCAGGTCATGCCGACCTCTGACGGCTACATCATGGGTGAGCGTGCGTGTACATGGAGCCAAGCTTCAGTCTGTATGCTGATTGAGCCCTGCGATCTTTGACTTCATACAGTGGGTGCAGGAAATGATGGGCAATTCAAGACCCTTACTGGTGTGCTTGGAAAGCCAGCATTAGCAGCAGACGAAAGGTTCGCCAGCAACGCAGGGCGCGTAGCGAACAGGGATGTCCTCATTCCACTGTTGGAAGAGCTGCTCAAGACACAGACCGCGCAGCATTGGATTGACAAGCTGGGCGGCAGAGTCCCAGCAGCGCCCATCCGCAACATCAAGCAAACGTTCGAGCATCCCCAAGCTGTTGCTAGAGGCGTCACGACCGAAGTGGATCATCCTAGAGCGGGCAGAATCAAAATCTCAGCACCGGCTGTGAGGTATGGAGAGGGCAAGATGCCGGTGAGTTTGTGTGCGAAGAGAGCGAGTGCGCCATCCATCAATTGAGCGCCTCGCTCATCTCTGGCTCCGCATCGATGCGATCTTTCCAGGTCACGAGACCACCGCCAGTGCTTGGAGAGCACACGGACGAAGTGTTGAAGGAGATGCTCGACTACACCGAGGAGCAAATCGCCGAGCTTCGAAAAAGGGGCGCCATCGGCGCGTGAAAAGGACGTTTCAGCTTGGTGACATGATCGGTCCTCGAATGCAATCACAAATCGCGAATGCCACCTGCTGCGCACGGAGGGCTAAGTTGTGATCGTCGCTGTGAGGAGAGGTCGAGTCAGACAAGGATTCGTGATTGCACATGGTCGCGACCGCACGACGGATCGTGACTTTTTTGTCCATGAGGACATGCGTGCCCGGAACTACGGTAGCCGGAGGTGCCGGGGGCCAGAGGCGCTAGCTCGTCCTGGCTGGACCCAGGCACGTAGCTCGATGCTGACTGACGTCTTTGCATGAGAGCTATCCATATTGTAGCCTTCGGCAGCAAAGATGGACCCAGATTTGGATTGGCCTTGACCCATAGCCTAGCCTTGGCGCTCATGACTTCTCAGGACTGGAGAACCTTTAGAGAAAGTCTGATCTTGTCGAGGTGAGAGAAGGGCAGAATCGATGACGTTGCGTGCCATGCAATGCACAGCCAACTCACGGACTGCATGACACCTCAAGATCGTGCAACTCTCAGACTCTGCTTGAGCACGCTCACTCAGTGACTCTTTCTGCAGCGAAAGCCACGCGCGCCTGCTGATGCACGCTTGCTTCGGATCTCGGCGCACAGCAGATGTATCATCGTGGTGTGATGCGCGCACGCACGGACACCCGCCCGGTCTGCATCAGCAGTCATCATGAGTTGCTGCTGCCTCGATCGCAGCTGCTTTGTGTGTGCAGCAGCTTCATTCGCGGCCGGCTTCGGCGTCTCCCGCAGCTGCAAACATGGCCGGTCAAGCACCCGCTTTCCGGTCCGATAAGGGCCATTCACATGGACATCACCACCATCCACCCCCCCGCCTACATCTGGTGCACGCAATTGAGTAGGGTTCATAGACGGCAACGCAAGTGTTGCTCTAAGCGCCTTCCTCTCCACCTCAATTGGTTGTTGGCTCACGACTGCAAGTACATTTGAGTGTTCCGACCGACTGGACAGACCCATCAAGCTTGCTCGGATACAATATCACGCGCTACAATGGGTAGCTTCACACCTAAGCAGTCTCTGACTGTGCTCGACAATCGCACTGGAAATGTGAGTGCACAATGTCTCGGCCCTTGTTTCGCCTGGCAGGTGCAGCCAAGGGGCTCCTCGCAGCGCATTACCAACCGTTTGCTGTACTGCGGCTCATAGCGGATCAATCTCACACCGCGGCGCTGATCATCTTGGACGCCGCTCGCTCAGTCTTACGAAGTGCCTATCAAGAACAATGCCATTCAAGCCACGGCTTTCACTCAGATGAAGGCGACGCCTCAGGCCGTCTTTGGGGCTCAAGACAGGCCAGAGGATGAGACAGAGAAGGGCATTCGGGTGTCGGATAGCGCATACACCAACACTGCGGCCGTCACCAGCAGCATCACCTTCATCGATGGTGGACGAGGCATTTTGAGGTATCGCGGATATCCCATCGAGCAGTTGGCGAGAAAGAGTCACTTTTTGGAGAGCGCATATCTGCTCATCTACGGAGAGCTTCCTACCGCTCAGCGATACGATGCGTGGAGCAACGAAGTGGTGAGTGACAAGGAGAGGAGCAGCTTTCAGATGCTCAGGAAGGCGACCGCGCCACCTAGAAGGGAGCGATATCGATGATACGTCTGGAAACCTAACGGCCTCCACGTGCAACGTCATGCCTTCAGCTGCACCACACCTACCTGCATCATGATGTGGTGAGTGAGAGGATGGCTTGGAGACGCGTCAAGCATCGTTCCTTATCTTGTTCGCGTGCATTTTCCAGGAGCACGTCATGAGCAGCTTCCGCTACGACTCGCATCCAATGGCCATGCTCATCAGCGGTGAGGCAAGCCTGTTCCTGAATCTTGCCAGATCAGCGCACACTCATGCGCGCGTCGCCCCTGTCGATAGGCTTTGCGGCGCTTGGCGCTTTTGCACCCGAGGCGAACCCCTCTTTGCAGGGTCAAAATTTATACTCGAATGCTGCCAAGGGCAACGTCGAGGCTCTGGCTCAGGTGAGACCGTCGACGAGTGCATGCCTGAGAAACACAGACTCATAACGTGACTCCCTCTCTCATCATGACTAGATGGACAAGCAGATCATGCGCCTGATTGGCAAGGCGCCTACGCTCGCCGCGGCCACGTACCGTAACCGCCAAGGCAGACCCTTCAATCGCCCTCCCACCGGGCTGTCCTACTCTGGCACCTTCTTGTACTGTCTGGACCAACTGAGCGAACACCAGTACAAGCCCAATGCCGTGCTGGAGAGAGCGCTCGACATTCTCTTCCTGCTCCACGCAGATCACGAGATGAATTGCAGCACCGCTACGATGGTTCATGTCGGCAGCAGTCTTGTCGATCCTTACTCCGCTGTTGCCGCTTCTTGTGCCGCTCTGTACGGACCTCTGCATGGTGGTGCCTCTGAAGCTGTTGTACGTCAGCTCATCGATATCAATGGGCCGGGTGAGTGTCTTCGCAGATGAGCAACGCATGGGCTGGGGCGCCCACCTCACCGAGACACGTCTTTTCGTCTTGCTGCGCAGAGAACGTACCCAAGTTCATCGAGCAAGTCAAACGCAAGGAACGCAACTTGGCGGGCTTCGGTCATCGCGTTTATCGCACTACCGACCCTCGATCGACCATCATCAGAGAAGTTGCTGAGCAAGTCTTCTCGGTCACGGGCCGTTCCAAGCTGCTGGACACTGCATTGGCTTTGAGAGACGCTGCGGAGAAGGATGACTACTTCAAGTCGCGCAACCTTCACGCCAACGTTGACTTCTTCTCGGGCATCATTTACCAGCAGGTGAGCTGCAGTGCCATCAAGCGTCCGTGACACCGCGTCACTGTGCTCATCACCCGAATCTGCTTCCCTTTCCCAGATGGGCTTCCCGCTCGATTTCTATCCTGTCCTCTTCGCAGTTCCCCGAGTGGTGGGCTGGCTTGCGCACTGGCGTCAAGCCATGCTCTCACCAAGCCAAAGAATTTGGCGACCCAAGCAGATCTACATCGGAGCGAGCGAGCGCGACTATGTGGACGTGAAGCAGCGTGAAGAGGCGAGGGAGCCCAAGTATGGAAGCGGACCCGTCTCTGTTGCGCACGGCGGCGATTCAAAGAGGCGTCATTTGGCCACTTACCTCGATGAGACTGGCAAGCTCCACGCTCGCAGCAAGTTGTAAAAGTACTCTCGAACCACCGTTGCGCGCTTGTACTTTCCGCCTTCTCACCGCTCAAGCCCATTTCAGTGCGTGCGTGGTCATTCTCCCTAGTCTCTGCGCTTCTTGATTGAGCTTTTGTGTGCTCGTCCGTCCGAATCTCATTCACCGCCATGGTTGCGTGCATGCTCCCTGTCAACACCCCACCCAGCAGTTGATGATGGTTGCCGACCGAGCGGAAGTGACCTCTTCAACCTTCTTGCCCTACGCTGAAACGCATCAGCGTCATGCAAGGGAGCAACCACACCATGTGCATCGATCAGCTCCTTCCCCCTGGGCCCTGAAAACGCATCGAAGGTGGAGGGAGATGCGCCGCGGAATCGACGGCACATATATGCTGCTGCAACTCCGCATCGCAGTTGCTGATGTCTTTCACGCGGCGCGATGAGGGGGCAGCACGCACATGCAGCAGCCACGAGCGTGTGAGTGTTCAACACTCTTGAAGTGCCGCGCGGCCGGTCCGCTGGGCTTCCGGTCCGGCTATATACCATCAGCAGCAGCTTGCGCAGCCGCCGCGCTGCATGACAATCACCATGCACGCAGCAATGAATCACGAATCATGAGAATCATCATCAGCAGCAGCAGCAGTCGTGACTCGTGAGTTGGCTGATGGGCTACAGCAGATTGAAACGCTCAGCAGCAGCATGCAATTGCATCGATGGATGCGCCAGTCAATTGTGATTTTTGTGAACTCATGCGAGAGCCCCGCACTTGTTTTTATGGCGAGCGAGCGAGCGATGGTGCGAGGAATCAAAAAAGTTGGCGGCTGCGAGTCGAGTGCAGTCACGAGTGTGAGTGCTCGACGATCGCGTCGGAGTTATCAAGTGCATACATCATCAGCGTATGGACGAACATGTGGGTTCGTGAGTGTCGAGTCCGTGCAACCTTTGAGCGTGAATCTTGAATCATCATCGTCCTCAGCAAAAGCCTATGTGAAGACTTGCTTCTGCCCCTCACCAACACGTCTTGACGCATCGCCAAGCTCAGACTGTATACCACATCGCTGCTCCCCGTACGTCTTGCCCGACTCGAGCGAACTCGTCGGCTGGGACGCATCCCGCCGCGCGAAAGCGGATCCATCGAGGTGAAGTTGGATGCTATAAAGATTGTGTGCCGAAAGCTGTCTGCGCCATTCTCTTCTTCCGCCCTCCTACGAGGCAGTCCGATCACACACAAACATACACACTGTAGTCCTCAAGATGGTCGGTCGCACACTGGACCCGCCTTCGTCGCAGGCCGCCAAAACAGTAGCCAAAAAGTGCTCCGATCTGGCTGCGGCGCACGACAGCCACGCAGAGGAGATCGACGGCCTGCGTGCGACTGCCCTCGAACAGCTTCCGGACGCTATTGCTGAGGAGCTGCAGCTGGGCGATGATGCCAGGGAGGAGGTGCGTCGTTTTCTAAGCGATCGAGGTGAGTGGGGCGGCTACAGTCAAGGCCGAGGGTCAGCGCTGCTAGGAAGTGGTGGAGCTCAAGCCGATCCGATGCCTACTCTTTTGCTTTCTGCGCAGCGACTCTGTTCCGCTTCTTTCGTCGGGCCCGCTTCTCGCAGGAAGGCGCCCTCTCTCTGCTCACAGGATCGCTTCTTTGGCGGATACGAACAGACCTGCCAGCGTTGAATCTGTCTTCGCTGCATCCCATCTTCGTCGCCCCTCCTGCAGGAAGGCCGCCGCTGTTCTGGGCCAATACGCGCTTCAGGGACAGATACAGGAGACCATGCGGCGTCATCAATCTGCGCTCCCTGGAACGTGCCGACGTGGATGGTCTGAACGAGGTCCGGGAGTACATTGTTGCTTGCATGGAGTGCATTCGCAGGCAGCTCGCAGAGGACTATGCGCGCTACAGACAAGATCGAAAGGGCAAGGGGAACCGCAATGCGCTGCAAATCGCCAGAAATCAGCAGGAAATTGATGATGGACTTGCGGTTCCTGAGGCCTTACCGCCACTTCAAATGGTCATCGCCATCTCCCTCAAATCGAGTGGCATTGCAAATTTGGAGATGGAGCTGCTGCCCTTCCTGTTGGACCTGCTCAAGAATCATTTTCCTGGCATGGTCGGCGCGATCTACATGATGCACTATGGCTGGGTGCACAGCGGCATGTGGGGCCTTGCCAAGCGAGTCCTTCCGAAAGAAGCCCTCGCTCGCATCTTCTTTCCCAGCAACGCCGAAATGGCAGCTGAGCATTTCGAGCCAGACCACCTCTTGACCGAATGGGGAGGAGATTGGGATGTGAAAATGACGGACGAGACGAACGACATTATGATCAGGCATGCTCGACCAGCACGTTCGGGCAGGCAGAGTCAGCCTTCCAGCTTGCCGGGTAGCCCCACCGAGAAAGATCAAAGCGCAAGGCCGACTTTGAGTCGCACTGGCAGCTTCGAAAGCGTGTTGGACGAGTATCACAGCTTTGCGCCTTCCGTGAGTCTGCCTGGACACGTGCGTCCCGCCCACGCTCTCTCTGACCAGTAGTAACTCGCTTCACTACAGCCCTGGGCTTCTCGCGTCGCAACGCCCAGAGCTTCAGCGCCTGCCACTCCCCGTGAGGATTGGAGCCACGATCACCCCTTTCCCTCCGCCTCGGCTGCTGCTGGAAGTGGTAGTCCGGTGATCCGCTCTTTGCAGCTCACCCCGGTGGCTGCCCGCAAGCTTCATCACCTTCAAATGACTCGGGGCGTCCCTGACGAAGACAGCTCTGCAACACCCAGAGCTCGCAAGCGCGCCACGTCCGACCCACGAAAAGGCGGCCCCGCTGACCAAAGGCAGTCATCATCAGCAAGCGCTTCGGGTGCGGCGACGCCGTCACAATCTGCTACCCGCAGCCCCACTCATCGCCGGCCACGCGTGCGATCCACTGCCAGTGTGACCCCTGGTATGGGCGCAGCGGCATCGGCAATGACTGGTCGCAGACGTGACCGCAATGTCCACTTTCACGCCTCGCCGTCCATCTCTCCAGCTGTCACGAGGGACCACTCGCCTGTACGTCGCGTGGGCTCCTTGCGCGACTTTCGACTTTCTTTGCCGCAGCATGTACCCGGCACTGGGGTGGACCCTCTCCATGCGCGCCGCGGTGGCAGCGGTAGTGAAGGAGAAGACAGCGACCACAGCGCAGCCAGCGGCAAAGTAGGCGAGAAGCTCGGACGCGGTAGGAGACAGACTCCCACCCAGACTCGAAAGGACCCGTCTTCTTCGGCTCTTGGCTTCTTCGCTAGGTGGAGATCAGGTAGTCGCGGATCAGCGAGCACGTCGGGAGACCAAGAGAAGGCGTATAGAGAGTCTCTGCGAGCTCAACAAGCTGCTCAATCCCAGGTCACCAGTCCTGTGATCGACGAGACGGATGCTCGGGAGATGACCGAAGCGGAGAGGCATCAATCCCAAGAGATTGACACGCCACCGCAATCAGCCATCGACGAGGCCTTGCAGAACGAGCCCGGGTCACCTCGATTGCAAGTGCCTTTCATCGAAGAGCCGCCGCTGAGCGCAGGTCTGAGTGGACCAGCACGTTACTTGTCGCGGCGTTCTCGAAGAGCCCAAAATTTGCCAGGTCACGTCTCGCCATACAATGCCAGCAACCCGTTCTGGGGCTACCCAGCATACACTTCCAGCAGTGGGGATGGCGAAGACTCCCGCTTCAGCTTGCACCAGATGCACCCGCAGCACATGCATGTCCGTCGAAGAAAACGAGACCTTCTGCGGACACTTTCGTACCTCTTCGTCCTTCGACTGCTATCAAGCCATCGCTCGATACGCGCACAAATCATCTATCTATGGCGAAGCTTTGCGCGAGCTGTCAGTGTTGGAGGAGATGCGGACGGCGACGGAGGAGACAAGCGATGGCGGGAAGCCGAGGATCGCTACAAGCGCCTACGCAGCGCTAGCCGTCACGGCGAAGCGCAACAGCTCGCGAGGCAGGAACGAGCGCGTCTGGAGGCTGAACGGAAACGATTGCAGGGGCAGCCTCTGGCGAGGTTAGGTATCCAGCGCCGGTACCTTGTCTTCATCTTGCTGCTTGCGCTCCTTCGCCAGGATATTCGAGCAAGAACGCTCAACGGAGTCAAGGGTACGACGGAAAGCGTCAAAGGCTTCTTGGCTGTGACTGCTGGTCGAGTTGTGCTCGGGCTTCAAGCTGGCGCGCATGCCGAGCCGGACACGGCAGCGGCTGCAGTGTCCTCTGCTACTTCCCTAACCGGTCTGCACCTTCGCCAGAGACTTGGACTAGGATCGCATTCTGAGCAGTCCTAGCGACGTGCAGTGCGGACGAGTGGGATGGACGCTAGGTCATGGGTGGATCAGCGGCTACGCGCAGTCATCATGTCTCTATACTCCTGATTCCATTTCGAATCGCCATTTGTATTGCCTATCAACTTCCACGCTGCGTTTATAGACCGCGTTTGACATAACCGCGAGCTGCTTGCGACCGTCAGCATTTGCGATTTGAGCGTGAGATTTGGCTTGTCTGGTGTGATCGAATATGGCATGCGAGATGGGTGTGCTTGGCTCAGGGGTTGAAGAATGATCGACGGCTGGACTTGGCAAACGCGTAGCCGTGGGTCGTCGCAGCCCCATCGAAATTCCTCTGCATCTCGCATGTCTTGGCCCTCTCCCTCATCGCTCTAAATGGCAACATGGCGCGTCGCAGCCGCAAAGTCATCGGAATTGACCCGGCGATCATGAAAAGTGCGGAGAGAAGAAGCGTTTGTGCCTGGCCATTCGTGATTGCGGCTGCTGACGTCTTCCGCGGCCTCGCGGTCCACGAGAGGACAGAGCAAGGATTTCCGTTCACGATTCACGATTGGCAAATCGTCGGTCGACTCTTCTTGAGCACTGCTGGTGACTGACTGCCTTCCCTGCGTTCTTTTCTGCTGGCTTGGGCGTCTCGCCTTCACTCCCATATTTCGTGCTCGAGGTGCCCTTGGGCATCCATCAGCTGGAGTGGAGCGAGGTTCGCACTTGACTCAGACTCACACCGTAGCAGATGCGTACATGTAAACTCACACGGACTCATGACTCCTGATTGGCTCACGACTACTCACAGAATACATGTATGGCACTGAATTGCACACCTGCCGTGTACTGTATACTGCCTCGCTTCAGCTCCCATCTGGCTTCAGCAATAACGGTACCGGTAGCGCACGCCGCGCGAGCATGTCGGCGGCCCAAGCATGCAGCAGCAGTCATATGCTGCGTGACGCGTCAATCTCGGCTTCGCTAGCCTCGAACGCGTTGCGTTGGACCGGCCGGAGGCCTGATGTGAGGTCGGCCAGTAGCGCTCGGCACTCACAGTGACTCATACGACGATTCAGGTTCGAGATTCAATTGATGAGAAGAGCGCGCTTGGTCTCGTTCTTCCATTCGTGATTCGAGCGAGCAAAGCGAACATGGCGCAACTCGATCGATCGAGGTCAAAGCGTGCAGCCGTGCGCAAGACTTTACCTGCCTGCGACGCATGCGCGATATTCGTAATTGTGATTGTTGTGAATGTGATTTTTGATTCTGATTCGATGGATCGGTCTGGTCTGGACGAGCAGTCACGAGTGCCGTCTCTCCTAGATAGCTATGCTGAATGACCATTCGTGATCCAAGCTAGATTGCGGTCGCATCTCGAGAGTTCGCGCACGGCAATTAAGCAGCTCATCAGGTCCGACCGATGGTCTGCCAAGCCTCCAAGTCTGCGCGCACATACCCTGGGCTCGGATCGCCAGCATATGCAAACAACTTGTCGGACTGCATGACGGCTGATGTGCATGCTGGGTCGTCCGTATGCGCGACGCGCAAGGCACAGCTAGGGGTTGCTCATTCAAAATGAAATCAAATTGGCGAGCAATGATAGAAGGCGTGTTGATGAATTGACACTTATGAGTCGTTCAGCAACACTTTTGACTCTCTGATGTATGACTCAGACTCTCTGGACTAAGCATTCGGTTTGACGGTAATTGAAAATGCTATATACCTGATTGACCTCGGCCGGCAAGTTCAAGACTTGCTGGCTTCAACTGCTACTTGACCGCGCCAAACCACTCATCAGACTGTCCTCGGGTCCGAGCGTTCGTGATTATAGCAGCCGAGCGCCCAACATCAAGAACGCGACTGACAGCCATGCAGCCACTCAAACTCTCATCAAGTGATCTGACCAGCCAGGAAGGAGCTCAAAGGATGGCAATGCAGCAAGGCGCAAGTCAACTTCAGTCATGTGTGCTGGATGCGGGCGAGGCGTCAGCTTCCTATACCGGCTCAATAAGTCACAATGAGTGCTGCGCTGCTGTTCGGACTTTGACTCCTGGCTGCGAGGTCTCGCGACTCTTACTGCAGGCAAAAGCGCAGCTTGCAGCAGGGCTTGCGCCAATGCATGCAAGGTCAAGCGCCTCCGCGACCCTTCGTGACTCATGCAGCGCGGTCGCGGTGAGTCAAGTCAGCACTCACACTGGCGTCACAGTGCGCTGATGCTGTGAATCTGTGAGCGTGAGCTGCAGCCCAACTCTGCGGATGTCTGCTTGCTCCTTGGCAGAAATGCTCGCGAGACTTAGCTCTCATCGTACCCGGCTGGGACCGCGTGCTGTTGAGCGGGGCTGAAGTCAAGCACATGGATGGTAGCGGCCAGGATCCGAAGGCACATGCACTAGAACGGTCTCAGAATCTCGCCGCATCGCATGAATGCAGACCGCGGCTGTCCTTCAGCCCCCCCCTCCCCCCCCCCCTCTTCCCATGGCCTATCTGCGGCAAAAGAGCAGCCTCGTACGTACGTACAAGCAACCAAGCAAGCAGCAGCAGCAGCTGCTGCTGCAGTCTCGCCGTTGACAGCCGCGAATGGCCAGCTTGGCGCATCGCTGCATTCTCTCCCCAAGCACCGATTGAGCATCTTCATTCTCCTCGTCCATCCACATTCTCGCTCGTCTCCTCAAATTCCCAGTTGTGTCTGCTCGAAGCTGTACTCTGCCGCCTCATTCTTCCACACATACACTCGCAGCAACTTCCACCCGCTCCATTACAGCGCCAAATCAGCACCCCTGCTTGACGCAGCCCACGCTCGCTCGGCTTTGCTCGCTCGCACCAGTTGCCAACGCACATCCATCCGCGTCCACCTTAAAGTCTACTGCGCTCCTCACCGACGTAGCGACTCTACCCCATTCCACATCCATCCCTCCCGACCCTGCCCTCGCCCTAGAAGGACGTCGCTTCAACCCTCACGCAATCTTGCAAATCTTTCGTCTTCAAATCACTCCCACACACACCCTCTCACAACTCTCGAGGCAATCCGGCTAGACCTCCTAGCTAGCACAGTAGCATACAGTCACATTTCGTGCACACGATTCTCACCAACAGCTTCTTCTCACACCAAACACCACTCGCAACCACATCACCATGAAGTTTACTCTTCTGCTTTCCCTCGCCGCCGTCGCGCTGAGCGCTTCCGAGGCTGTGGCCAAGCCCAACTCCGTTTACGACATGGACCGTCTCCCCAGCGGTATGATGCTCCCTCGTCGTAGCCGTCACCCCATCTCTGAAGAGCGTCGTCGCGCCATGGTCGACGCCTACTTTCAAGAGCACCCCTTGGAGAGGCGCGCATATGAAGACGATGCTGCCCCCATTCGTAAGCGCAAGGCTTGCAAGGCCAAGACTTCTAGCGCGAAGAACAAGGCTCACAAGTCCAAGGCCAAGTCTGCCTCCTCGAGCTCTTCGGCTGCATCCTCGGGCAAGGTCAAGGCCGCCGTCGGCGAGGACAAAGTGGCTGCCAAGACCAGCTCAAAGTCAAAGACCTCATCCTCTTCTGACAACAACGACAACGGTGGCGGTGACGACAGCAGCAACGACGCCAGTGGCGTCGTTGCCGGCATTGGCAAGGGTCTCATCGGCATGAAGTTCGCCGGCGCTTGCTCTTCGTCTGGCGCCACGAAGTCGGATCCCAACGGTAGCATTGATTTCCTCAACTGCGGAATCAGCAAGTCTAACCCGAACTCCAAGTGGAAGGCTCCCAAGGTCACTCTCAAGGATCTCAAAGTCATCAGCGCCGATCAAGCTGCCAACACCGCCGCGTTCAAGGCTTGCGCGAAGTACGAGGGCTCCTTCAAGTCCGCCGAAAAGTCTTCCGGTATTCCTGCCGTCGTGCTCATGAGTTTCGCTATGCAGGAATCCACTTGCAACCCGAGCGTCAAGGGTGGCAACGGCGAGATTGGCATGATGCAGCTTACCCCCGACAAGTGCGGCGGCAAGAACTGCTGGGACGTCACGACCAACATTGCCACTGGTGCGCACTACTTCAAGGACGAGATTGACAGACGTGGCGGCAACTTCCTTGCAGCGCTCGGCGCGTACAACGGTTGGCAAGACAACCAGATGAGCTATGCCAGCGCCACTTCTCAACAGTACGGATGCCACGCTCAAAACAACCTCGACTACCTGATGCAGATGCTCAACTACTGGTTCCAGGGCAAGATGGGCTACGAGTACAAGCACTACAACAACCTTGGATCCTGCTAAAGGGAATCGCGTCAATACGGGCTTGCCTATTGAACACTGCGGTTGATCCGCGGGTCTTCCAAATTCAGACTGCTCCTCGACATTCGCTCTCGGTGTTTCACATTCTCTAATAGTTTCTCTCCCCTCCAAGCACGCAAATGACACATTTGGCTGATCTTCATGTAGACCATCTCTGGCAAATGGAATGCATACGCGCTAGCCGCGGACCGGTCTCATGATGGTCGTCGATCGATTCATCTGGACGGTCCGCGCGTGTCGATACATCAAAAGTCGTCTGAATATTCTCGAGTGCGGATACCGGTCTGAAGCCTCAGAAAGCCCCGGTGATAGCACTGAGTCGAAAGGGGCATGTCTGCGAAAACTTGCAAAGTAGCATTCCCAGTCTACTTGATCGTACAAATACACTGTCCGACTCTCAACTCGTATAGCAACGAGACATTAAATGCCGTAAGAGCGAACGACGGAAAAGCTGAAAGAGAGTTTTTGGGAAGCGTTCATCAAGGTCGAAACTTCTGCTGTGCGGAGGTTGACGCTTGCGTAGTCGAGCAGATCAAGTCGATTGTGTTTGCCCAGCTGGGAAGGGTGCGCATGTAACGTCAGCCTCCTGACTGTTTACCGAGTCGGATGAATCTGACATCTGCGGTCTTCATCGAGCAGACTCACGCTGGTCTGTCGCAAAAGCAAAATGACTCGGAAACAGTACTTGTCCATAGACCTGTCCTTGAGATCCTCGATGATGACTTTGGGACCGGGCGGTCTTGCTTCTTCTTCATCGTCGGCTAATCCGTACGGCATGAGCTTCCAACGACCAATCGCGAATCCTTTGGAGCGAAGTCCAGGCTCCATACGACGAACCGTATCGGCTGGAACGTCTGTGGTGAGCAATGAAAGGGCTCGACCATCTGGCAAGAAGCGCAATGAGCGATAAAACTCCACAAGGTGCAAAACGTTGACCCATCTGTTCTCCGCGTTCAGCCCTTGCCTCGTATATCGACACGAGGCAATGTAGACGCCGTTCAGACGCAGGCGGGGTTGATGCACGAATACATCTCGCCAGTGTCGCCCACCGTGCATGTCGAGCAGGGAATCATGGTCAGTAGCTTCGGGCAGTTGAGGCGGAAAGTATGTCGCCTTGACGATATCTCTATCCGAAGCAGAGACGCGGTGTTCAGCGCATCGTCAGTGGAGCAGTACGCGGCCTTGATGGACTTACTTCCAGACGCCTTGCGAGAAGGTCAGGCGGCGTAACGTCGCGCTCGCGCGACCAAGCTGCTCGACGCTGGACCAGTCCGCTCCAGCCAGGACCACTCCAATACCACGTTTGCTTGGAGGCTCTCCAGATGGCACAGCCGGTATTCGAGCGCCTCTCTTACCACTTGGCGCCGCAAGTTGAGCAATGATGTGCAATAGCACCTCATCCGGCACACTGCATATATGAGAAGGTGCCTCCTCGTCCGCGGGAGTGAACCGCGCCCTGAGAGAAGGTTCGACCGCCTCGTCTTCCTCATCCTCATTCGGCGGAGCCAGCGCCAGCTTTTCCAGAAGTTCCGTTAACGGAACCGGCGAAGCTTTCGATGCGGATGGTGTTAGCGAGGCTGATGTCTGCAGCTGCGTTGTAGGGTTTGTCGAGTCGATCTTTCGGCCATGAGTCGTCAGTCCCCGTTTAGCTCGCTTCTGCGCAAAGGTAGGCGGCATTGTGGTGCTATCTGAGGGAGCCGCATCGGGTCTGGAGCTGATGGATGCTGAAGCGGCTCGCTCGTAGGACTTGACTGCATCCGACGTCGAGGTGTCCGCTGCAGATCGCACGGCATCCGACACTTCCTTGGTTTGAAGCAAAGCATCTGTTGGCTGCGCTATGCCATGCTCGTTCGCATCCTTGGAGAGCAAGACAACACCTCTCTGGAAGAAGCGGTCGACATCATCATGTAGCTTGAATGCTCTGCGGTAATGCTCAATAGCTGAAGGCGCGGCCAGTCGCAGGTAGATCATGTCAGAGTCGATGCTTTGTGACAGAGCCGCGAGTGTTATAGCGCTCACTCACCCTGCGAATTGTTGCCTCGCTTCTCTGCTGCCACCGCCTTCGCGTAAAGCTTGATACCTTGCTCGATACGCGCTTGACCATCCGGAGTGCTGAGATCCTGAGCATCCTGCTTGGCATGCTCAGCGGCGCGCTTAGCCCTCGCCGCAGCCAGATCGGGAGCTACGGGCTTCTGAGTGGCGATGGTATCTTCGACCTCATCTAGTTGCGCAGCAGGAGGTTCTCGCCGCCAGATTGTTGGTGCTTGGGCGGCTTCTGGCACACCCAGCAGGCCTGAAGCGAGGGATGGAGAATGTGGGCGGCTAGAGCTCCCCTCTTCGTCCTCCTCTTCGATCAAAGAGCGATCTAGCTCATCATGGTGAGACAAATTTGCAGCCACGCGTCCTTGGTCTGCGTCTGGGGCACATTGTGCTGCCTTGGCTGTTCTGCGAGCCTCCTTCGCAGGGAGAGCAGTGCTAAGCACCGCAGCTTCCGATTGTTCTGCTGCCTTTCCCAAAGGGATCTGCTTAGACAGACCATCTGGACTCGGCGAGCTCGCTGTTGCCTCGCTCTGACTGGCGCCTGCAGTTCTGCTCTGAACCTCTTTGCGCCACTGCTGCCTGAATGCTTCCAGCTCCGCGTTACCTTCCGTTGGCGCAATCGAGTGATCAGCAAGCTTTGATACTCCAGGCGTGACGGATCTGGAGATGTCCGTGGACGTTGCAGGCGTGACCCTCGCTGTGGACGGAGTGGAGAATCCGCTCTGACCCTGCTCCTCGCCTCTCTCACTCGGCTCGCTTGGCATCCTGATGGCGGAGAGAGATGCGCCTCCACGGGCCTTGGAATGTCGCAAGTATGGCGTTCTCCCACAGTTTGTGAGCCACTTGAAGCTGTGCAGCACAAATGGAGGTCAGAAACGTGGCTGAATCTCCTCCGCTAGCCACGTTTAGGCATGCTGGGTATGGGCAACTCTGACTCCACTCTGGACTTCGCATTGCATCAGGCAGATCACGTGGTTCGCGATCAGTACGCGCATGGCTTGTGCGCAAGAGTAGTGACGCAGGCTCCATCTTTGCATGCTTGGAACCATCAGCGTCAGCTAGACAGCTTCTTATTACGACCCCTCACCTACACAACCCACAGCTTGCACGGCTTGACGAGGTGCCAGACACAAGTACACATAATCCTTGCACACGATTCTTGATATCTCAATCCTGGATCTTGACCACGCTTGACGAGTCAGTGAGCAGGCATCTCGAACGAACACCTCGTGAGGGGATCCTTCTGGATTGCACCGTCTGTCAGGTGTATCCTTCAAGCCCGCCCTCTCTTCCCAAGAGGAGGTCTCCGCATCACTTTCCACCAAGATTGAATACTGGCATTCACTCCTCATCACCATCAAGGATCGCCGCGCAGATGAGCCTAGGATCTTCCTCCAGCTTCAAGCTGTCTGCACAGCTGGGCGGTCACAGCGGTGATGTCAGAGCGGTCGCTGCGTCTTCAAGCACGCCCATCAAGTTGCTCTCAGCTTCCAGGGATGGCTCAGCTCGGGTCTGGACACAAGGCTCCGGCGGACGCTTTGACGGAGAGCCTGCTGTCCTCACAGCGCACACTGGCTTTGTCAACTCGGCCGCATGGCTACGGACTGGATCGGGATGTGAGTGTCCTACGGGCCAGTCGACAAGAGCTGCAGTATGGTCAGACTGACACATGGTCCTTGCAAATCTCCAAAATGTACAGTGGTGGCCCTCACCGGCGGGCAAGACGGCATCATCAATGGCCACTCTTCAGATCCAGTCTCTGGCGAGATCAACAACGCTCCGGACTACATGCTACTTGGTCACCTCTCAAATGTATGCGCGCTCAATGTGTGGCAGGCAGAGAAAGATGAGGAAAGCTACCTTGTCAGCGGCGGCTGGGATCTGTGAGTATTTGAAAAGGGTCGCTTCCTCTGTCTGCCCTCTGACGCTGGTCATACCCCTCCCATGTTCTGCCTGGCAGCACTGCGAGGGTGTGGCGAGACTTCAAGCAAGCTGCAATTTTAGAGGGAGCTACGCAAGCGGTTTGGGCCGTACAGCCCATCGGTCCTTCACACGTACTCACTGCCAGCGCCGACAAAATCATTCGCTTGTACGCGTTGCCCGGGATAGCAGAAGACATCGACGATCCCGACAAGGCTCCATCAATAGAGCCTTGTGCAACTTTTGTCGGGCATGACGATGCTGTTAGAGCTCTAGTATCGCTGGACTCGAATCGCTTTGCTTCTGCAGGAAATGATGGGTCAGTGATTCGCATCCGAAAGCTTGGAGTGGCATCTAATGTCTGACGCTAAGTGTCTCGCCGTCTCTACAGCAACATAAACGTCTATGATTTGCCGGCACCATTGCCAGGAGGCAAACCCTTGTCGAAGCCTATCTCTCCTGTGGCGACACTCAGCGGGCACACATCGTTCATTTATTCGCTTAGCAAACTCCCGTCTGCCGAGATTTTGAGCTCCGGAGAAGACAGAAGTGTCCGAGTGTGGCAAGGTGCGTTCTGGACTCCAATTCGCGCCTGAGAGAGCGTGCTGAACCTAAATTCCATCTTCACACCGACATGCAGGAACAGAAGCTGCGCAGACAATAACTGTCCCAGCGATTAGTGTTTGGGCGGTGACTGCTCTGCCAAATGGAGACCTCGCTTGTGGAAGCTCTGATCACGTTGTGAGGGTATTCAGCCGCTCGTCCGAAAGGCAAGCGGACGCCGAAGCGCAACAAGTGAGTGCATCTGCGTCTTGAAGCGCTGAAATGGATCGTCATACTCATGTCCTCTGCTTTTGACAGGCCTATGACAGCACTATTGCTGGCCAAGCTTTGAACAAGACTCAGGTCGGAGATGTTGAAAAAGACTCTTTGCCGGGTTCGGAGGCCCTTACGACTCCAGGAAAGAAGGAAGGGGACGTGAAAATGATCAAAGCCGGCGCGCTCGTCGAAGCGCATCAATGGACCCAAGGGCAATGGGTCAAGATCGGAGAGGTAGTCGGCGGCGTCGGCTCGGGCACAAAGAAGCTGCACGAGGGCAAAGAATACGACTATGTCTTTGACGTGGATATCGCCGACGATGCGCCTCCCCTGAAATTACCTTACAATCTCACGGACAACCCTTTCATTGCAGCTCAGAAATTCTTGGAGCGTAACGAGCTGCCGATGTCCTATCTCGATCAAGTCGTCAAGTTCATCGAAAGCAACACAGAGGGGAAGACGCTGGGTCAAGGAGCATCAGAGTACGTTGACCCTTACACTGGCGCGTCGCGCTATCAAAGCAATGCCTCTGGCAACGCTGGTGCTTCTGGCCCTGGCGGCTACACAGCTGGCTCAAACGTCGACCCGTTCACACGGTCGGAGACTGTCAGCAAGCCTAAGACGTCGATCCTTCCACAGCGAGCGTACCTCGACTTCAAGAATTTGAACACTTCTGCAGTCAAAAGTAAGATCACTCAACTCTCGGACGGGCTGAAGGACCAAGGTGTGAGTGATGCCAAGGGTTCCTTTTGCGACGTAGCTCACATCACGCTGTCCCTCCGTCTTTCTACTGCAATAGTCTTTGTCAGCGCCTGAGCTGCAAACGATTGCCAAATTGCTAGACTCCCTGGCAAGCAGCGGCTCCGGAAGTGGGCCACTCGACTTGGGTGCATTGGAAGTCTTGCTGCAGCGCTGGCCTTCAGACTCGCTTCTGCCAGTTCTCGACACGTATCGCGCAGCTGTCTTGCGGCCCATCACAACGCCCCGCGAAACAGCTGCTCAAATTGTGCTGGACGCTGCTCGATGGAGCGAACCATGGCCTTCTGATGCTGCCCAGGCTAAAGCTCGCGACACAAATTCGATGCTGGCTCTGCGCGCGATTGCGAATTTGTGGGCCAATGCGACCAAAGAGGAGCGAGACCGACTTGCTGGCCGCGTTGAGACCGTGAGTATGAGCTCGAGCTTGTCCACGTGCAATGCACATGTTGACGGCTCAAGCGCCGTCATACTGCACAGGTCATCGGGCTATCGCGCAAGAGCAACACGTTCCCAAAGCTGTCCAAGAACGCTCGGGTGGCGTACGCCACGGTTGCACTGAAGTAAGTTCACGTTGTTTGCCGTGCCCTAGCCCGCGTTGCAACACCCCTAATGCTGCTTCTCACGTTTCTCTAAAAGCTACTCTGTATACCTCACGTCAAACCTGGGCTCGGTCGCCTGGGCCGGCGCGCTGCTAGATCTCCTGATCGATATTCTGTCGACAGAATCTGGTGAACCCGAGGTTGCTTTCCGGGCTCTTGTTGCGTTGGGCAATCTGGTGAGTGCGCCATTGTGAGACCAAAGATAGGGCACGGGACCCACGCGCTAAATCGCTTTCACAGCTCGTTTCGAAGTCGTCTGGTTCGCTACCTGTTGGCAAGACTGCCAGCGCCAAAGCTGCTGCGCAGAAGTGGCTCAATGCAACAGGCGACGACCGCGTCAAACAGGTCACACAGGAAGTGCTCGCCAAGACACCGTGACGAGCAACAGCATGCAATGCATTGTCCTAACCGTGCGTGGTGCTCAAGTAGTGAGAAATTGAGCAGAGATTCACATCTTCTCCGTGCTGCTGCTTGGCACACTTGAGAAACATAAAAGCGTGATGGGCCAGATAGCACTGTCGTGGGCTGAAGCGCCACTCAGCGCCAACAAATTTTGCCGGAAGAAGGCGAATTTGCGTACGAAGCGCTGACCAACAAGGCTCAACCTAACCCCGACGCCATGCTGTTCGCCGAGCACCTCGCCAATGAAGGTGTCTCGCAAGATATATCGCAGCCGGACCATGCAGAGCCTGATGTTCGTATGTCTAAGTCTGAAAGGGGCGCGCGGGCGCCCTGGTCCGGCTGGGAGAGTTCGACCTGTATCGCACTGTCTCACGTCCCTATTTGTGCTCGCTATCATCTTTCTAGCTTGCTTGATCTTGCCCTGGCTGCGTTTTCTGCCCTCATCCTTTGCTGTCGGAAGGTCAATGATATCGACACCAATCGCATGAGGAATGAGATGACGAGCAAGAAGTATTGAATGGCATACCGCGGGACGCTCATGCATCACTCCTCATGCTCCGTGCGAGCTGCAGACGCAGCATGGCCCGTGCTCCATCACCCTTTGGCACGCAAGCAAGCTGCGCATTCGTGACGGCAGGGGGGACAGCGGAGCAGCAGCGCGCGAGGAAACGACTCGCTAAAACCACTGACTGCCTGCTCCAGAAGGACCAACACCACACTCACACTCGCAAATTGCTGAACCACGCCATCATCCCCTCTCCAGACGCGTGTGCACGCTCTGCTACTTGACAAAGACGGCCTCGCTCGTCACCTCTGGAGCTCCGCAGGCAGAGTCTTCTTCTGCTCTTAATTCACGTGCACCTCACTGCTTCTGAAACAATGGCGACTGTTCAGCACATCTATCCTCCCAACCCGACCACCACGCGTGCCTCTTCCACGCCCATCGCTTGGGATGCGGTCGGCAAACGGCTGGTCTATCCGTGTGGTCGCTTGGTGGTCTTACGAGATCTGATCTCACCAACAAAGTCCAAGCTGTACGGCCAACACACCACAAACGTCACCGTCGCGAGGGTAAGCCCGAATGGCTACTATTGCGCAAGCGCAGATGCGGCCGGAAATGTTAGGGTGTGGGACCTGGCGGGCGAGGAGATGATCTTGAAGTTGGAAAAGAAGGCGCTGTCTGGGCCCATCAGAGATTTGGCTTGGGACGGTGAGAGCAAGAGGATCGCCGCGGTCGGAGAGGGCAAGGAAAGGTGAGCATGCGAAAGTACGCGCGGACGAGTGGCTTCGTATTCGGCGAATACAGAGCAAGGGCCTACTACGTCTGCGATGCAGATCACTGGCTCAGCTCCCATAGAGTCAGAAGGCCGAGCTGTGCTGCACATAAGCGCACAGTGTATGCTCTCTCTTCGTTATGGAGACACCTAACTCAAAACCGGGCCTATGGTGTTGCGCATAGATCTGACTATCACGCTGGCTTCGAAGCTGCTTCTTGCGCTTGGTCTCACACTTCCATCCCTTGACGCACAGCTTCGGCGCGTTCTTCCTCGCAGACTCGGGTTCCTCGTGTGGTGAGGTGACGGGACACAGCAAGGCGCTCAACTCTGTCGCGATCAAGCCACAACGACCCTTCAAGGCAGTCTTGGCTGGCGACGATAATGCCGTCGTCTTCTACGCCGGGGTCCCCTTCAAGGTGAGCCTCTTTGACTGAATTCTCACAGCAGTAGCTTTGAACAAGACGAGCGAAGGCGTTCCAATGTCTTGTTCAGTCGGTCTGAAAGGCTTGGAGTCAAGAGGAAGCTCACGTGCGCTTCTCTCCTTACTTTTCAGTACAACTCGACGCAATCCGTGCACACTCGCTTTGTGCAATCCGTCAGCTATGCGCCCACCGGCACATTTTACGTCAGCGCAGGCTCTGACGGAAAATTGCAGCTCTACGACGGAACGTCGGGCGAGCCCACCGCAGCTTTGACCGACAGCGCAGCAAACGCAGCTGGTCAAGCTCATGCCGGTACCATCTTCGCAACGAGCGTCTCTGCCGATGGTTCCCTCGTCGCTTCGGCAGGAGCAGACGCTATCGTCAAAGTGTGGGATGCAGCCACTCAGAAGCTCAAGCACGCTTTCGATTTGAAGAATGCGAGTGGCGGCGGTGCTAATGACCAGCTAGTCGGCGTCACTTTTGCGGACAAGGGCGAAGCTGTAGCGCTCGCTCTCGGGGGTGCTCTACACGTCTTGAGATACGACGAATCGCCCTCGTCAGCACCAAAGACGCTGCACGCTCCTACACGCGCCATAGGGACCGGGGCATTCGCTGTGGTTGATGGCGAGCTTCTGTCCGGTGAGCATGGCGCTCAATGGGCTAACAAGGGGATACATTGCAAGTGACGCAGAGCTGATCCATCGCATTCTTTCGTCTCAAAATCAGGGTCATTTGATGGTCGCATCGTCAGCACTTCTCTCGATGGTCGTGTCAAGCAGATCCAGGCGACGGGAGCTGCAGTGACTGGAATTGCAGCTGCTACCCCGAGCCTGGCTTGGGTGATTGGTATGGACGACACAGTCAGGAGGTATTCCAATGCCGCATTCGAGTGAGTGGCTTGCAATCGTGGTTGCGCGCCCGCACCTAGTCGCTTGGACTCCTAATCCCGCCGTCATGATCCGCTTGTGACGCGCACAGCTCGACAGCAGTCGGCACTTCTGGGCAAGCGCGATCCCTGGCCGGCTCCAGTTCTGTAGCTGTGGTAGCCACCTCGAACGGAGTGGACATTCTCAACGGATCGCCAGTGCAACGGCATCAGCAAAAGCTAGACTTTGATGCGACGGCTGTGGGCCTTTACTCGGACGGTCAAGTTGTAGCGATTGGCGGAGAGGACGGCAAAGTAAGATTGGGGTCCGTCGCGAATGGCGCATTCAAGCAGACCGCTTTGCTCGAGAATGGACGCAGAGGCGTGACGGCCTTGGCCTTCTCGCCGGATGGCTCCCTTCTGGCTGCAGGAGAAGCTGGCGGGCGCATCATGGTGTACGACGTGAAGGATGCCAAGGTAAGGAAGCACTGCGAGAGGACCCTTTGCACTCGTGAACACTTCACACTGATCATCACACATTGGTGATTTGACTTGCCTCGCATCGCTTTCCAGCTCAAGTTGAACCAGTGGACCAATCACACGGCTCGCATCAGTGCCATTGCGTTCTCGCAAGATGGCAAGCGCGCCGTCTCTTCCAGCCTGGACACCAACGTCATCGTCTGGAGCGTCGACAATCCTTTCAAGCACGTCGCAATCAAGAATGCGCATGCAGGCGGGGCAAATGGTGCCGTATGGCTCGACGCTTCCACGGTCGCGAGTGCGGGAGCGGACGGCAGCATTAGAAGTGTGAGTGCTGCCGCTGAGTCGGTTTGGATTCGCGTGTCCGCAGCTCACACGGCCAGTCTCGTCCGTGCCGCTTGCAGTTCAAAATCCCTCCTGCGCAATCCTGAAGCAGTTTCGCATTGCGCAATGGGCAGCGAGGCGTTGGACAATGGAGAGGAGAAAATTGCATGTCATTGTCACTTGTCCCGTCATTGTCCGAAGGGTATAATGAGTAGCGGCAGGAGAAGAACTTCTCGCCATGAGTGCGGGTGATGACTTGAGCCACTTGCGAAATCCAGAAGTGAGGCAGTGAAAGACTAGAGCAGGGCAAGGGCGTGGAAAGATTTCTTGGAAGCGGAGCGCGGAGAAGATGACCCGAGCACGCGATTCTAGCATATAACGCATTTCTCATCATCCTGGTCCATTTGAAAGCAAAGCCAGATGAGGTCAGCGCATTGCGCAAGAGAGAGAATCTGAGCGATCCTTCCTTCAAGGCTCACCTTTGCCTTCGTGGGAGCGAAGCCCATTTCCTGGAAGCTCTCGTACACCTTGACAGGGGCTTTGGACGGCGTACCACTGTTGGGTCCGGAAAGATCTTGAGGAGGTCCGGCGCTAGGTCTCCCGGCGGATGGTCTAGCTGACGAGCTGGGCTGTTGAGACGGGTAAGATGGTCTTTGCTGAGCGGGCAAAGGCGCATTGTTGCGGGGTGGAGTGGCAGTTGGCGCGTATGTCTCCGCCAGCGAGTAGCCCGAACCGTGCCTGCCTGGCTGATTCGTTGCAGGAGGCGGCGCAGCTCCCCCGTGCTGCTGTTGTTGTTGTTGGGGCAGACGACCTTGCTGCTGTGTCGGACCGCTCGGGATGCTTGGCACAGCAGCGGATTCGCTTTGTCGTCCAGCTCTTCGTCCGCGTCCTCCTGCTTGACTAATGGGTGCACCTGTAGTCTCCTCCACCATCCGCATGGTGCGCTTCCGCGAAAGATCGTGAGCAGCCTGTCTGCCTCCTCCTCCTCCTCCTCCGACCGCACCACCCGCTTCTCCCGATCTTCCGCTTGTATTACCTTGGGCGGCAACGCCTGCATTGTTGCCGCCTTGCGCTCTGCCACGGCCAGCTCGATCGGAGAGCATTTTGGCCTCGGTACGTTTGCGCACCAGCTTGGCATCGATCTGGGCTTCGTGCTCCACCCTAGAGAGCACAGCAGGTGCAGGGCCGTCGAGCGCTTCTATGCGCTCTTTGGCATCCGTGTTGCCCTGCGTAGCGGCCTGGTCGCGCAGAAGAACAAAGATTGTCAGTATGGCCAACGCTGCGATCCTGGCACAACGCAGCGCTTTGCGCTCACCCGCTTGTACCACTTTCTCGATTGATCCACATCCTTTTCACAGCCAACGCCGACTTCGTAGTAATATCCCAGAGCAAATTCTGCGCTGGCCAGACCTTTGCGAGCAGCCTTTTCGGCAAAGGTGAACGCCAAATCTTCGTTCTTGTCGAAGCAGCCATCAGCGCCGCACAAGAACCACTTGGACAGGGCCATGTCCGCCTCGATCTCGCCTCCCTGACTGGCCAAGGAGTAGTACTGCACGGACAAGAGCGGATCAAAGGGGCACTCCAGCTGAGCATACTCGTACGACCATCCAGCCTTGTACTGAGCTGGAGCAAAGTTGAGGTAGGCGGATCTCTCTACGCGCCTCCTAGCCTCTGACTGAAGAGTGGCTGGCGCGCGAGGATTGCGGGGATCCGGCGTCGGCTTCAGAAGGTGCTGAGGTATCTCCACGTGCGAGAATTCGCCTGGTGTCGCAGCGCATTGGTCAGCCCAGAAGCGATGCGATAGCGCACCGAGAGCAAGACCAACTCACCAGCGAGGAGCATGCCGTATATGTATGCTGGCTGAGGCGTGTCCAGATCTGCGGTGTCGGCTGCCTGTCGAAGCAGCGCAACGGCGCGAGTATGATCCACGGGCAGATTCAGCTGTCCTAGCAAATTAGCCATACCCATCCGATACACACATCCCGTATCAGATGCGTTGACACCCCTATTGTATGCATCCAGAGCTCGCTTGGCGTCATTCAAGACTTCGTAATCGCGACCGATGCGGAACCAGCTGGGTGCGTATCCCATCCTCGCCGAAAGCTCAAAGTCGTTGAAGGCGGATTTGAGATCTTTGCGTAGATATGTCGGGAATGCGCCACTGGCTTGCAAATCGCCTCTCAGGTACAGCGCTTCGACATCTGGAGGGTTGATGGACGCTCTCCTCATAATCTGCAGCAGGATAAATCGTATTCAGTGAATTTTTTTTCCCCTCTCCGGATTGAACGCGACCGCCTCACCAAAGAGATGGCTTCGTCCACATAGCGCACGAGCGCAGGGTCAGATATCCTCGTGCCATCGTGCTTTCTCTCGACGTACTTGACAACCTGTTTGGCCCACTGCAGCTTTTTGCGTTCATCGCCGCTCGCCATTGCGCGATCTCTGATGTTGCCTAGAGAGCCAAGATCTGGCAAAGGCGCATTCAGCACCTGGGGTGCGCCACCACCACCACCACCGCCCGGATTTTGTTGAGCAGATGATCCGTTATGACCTGCTCCTCCGCTAGCTTCGCTCGCGCTTGCTCTCCTGACTCCCGCCTCGTGGTGTCCCGCTCCCGGTCCCAAGCCTAGCTTGTCGAATCCGGGCACAGGATTGCTATTTCCACCGCCCAGACCTTGAGGCATGCTCTCAGAGTGAGACACGGAGAATGTTCTTGATCCGCCCTCAACATGCTGACCGGCCATGTGTGAGGGTAGAGCAGAAGGGGCTGGATAGCCACCAAAGGAAGGAGCGGCAGATGCGGGTCTGTGAATCGTCGACGGTTCTTGCAAGCTGTGATAACGTTGATGCTGAGAAGATGGCTGCAGGGCCGCACCGTACTGAGGCCGTTGAGCAGGACTGGGAGCCCGCATAGGTTGGGAAGGCGCAGCAAATCCTCCTACATGACGCTGTCCAAAGCTCTGCGCACCATTGCTGATGATTTGACCGGGGGCATAGCTAGCTCGATGAGCTTGAGGTTGGACGATGGAAGGCATAGGAGGTCCATATGCGCCAACACCGCCACCGCCTGCTGATGTTCTGCCTTGCTGTCGAAGCTGCTGCTCGCGTTGAAGCATGCCTGGCGGTTGAGGCGGTAATGGCGGCGGACCTTGACTATGACCATTGCTCTGATGAACTGGAGGATACGGTCCTGAGCTCTCTCCGAATCCCGTCGGTAAAGGCGGAAGCATGGGAGGGCGAGACATTGCGGCGGTGCCGTCTCTCGATGAGGCGTGGTGCTAGAGTTGTGGTATGTGTACTGCAGCAGTTTCGTGATTGCTCTACACGAGGTGACGGGGGTTCAGCTCGGAAGAGCGGAGCAGCGCAATGTGCAGAAATGCTCGCGAGCAGTAACTGGCGAGGAAGCAGGCGACAGCAGGAGTAGCAGAACGGCGCTGTCTGAATGGCTGCTTGAACACGCTGTCGATCCAGGTTGAGAAGGCGGACAGAGATTCGGTAGTGGAAGCTTTGGCAAGGAAGGTTGGTTTGGACTTAGATATGGAGGGGACAGAGAGGCGCGGACTTGGGGTACAGCTAACGTCGCCCTCATATGGATCACGAGGTTCCGATCACAGAACAGAGACAAGGGCAGGCGAGTGCCAGATCGAAGCCTCAAGTTTTCGAGGATGAGATCGATGCAGCGGCTAGCTCGGTCGCGGGCGGCAGCACAGCACCGCGTGCAGGACACCATGTGCGCTGTGCCATTCGTGCGGCGTGCGGCGTGTGCGGCGTGCGGCGTGCTCCCTGCTGCTGCTGCAGGCTGTGCTTGCTGCCTTTGCATCGCTCCGCCCAGCAGCATGCAGACAATCACGAATCTGAACAAAGCCTCTGCTGCATTGCTGCTGCTGTGATGCCGATGCGCGATGGGGGATGCATGATGCTAAACTGAATACATCAGGCGGTCACGGCGAGTCGTAAGTGCTGTATGGCTGTGATGTGTAGGCATCACTTGATACACGCGTACGCCCGCGCCGCGCGCTGCGCATCGCTGCTGTTTCGCCGCGCCGATGCTCCCTTCTTGGCGCAATCTGAACACCGCGGCGCGGCAAAGAGCATCAGCTAGCAAAGCGCTATGCGCGCAAATAAGCAGCCGTCATGGCAGACTTGATTGACTCGGACTGTCACGCCGCAACCACTGAACGCACACCTATATAGAGCTGATGAGTCCCATATACGAGGCATCAGGCACAGCATTCACCAGTCGCATTCGCATTCGCGTTCGCGTCTCCGTTCGTAATCTACGATTGCCCATATAGCTTGAGCTGTACAATCGGGACTCTGCATGACTCAAGACTCTTGATGGTAGAGTTGAGGCCGTTGAAACGTGGGACAGAATTGTGCCTCATAGAGGTGCTAGCAGTAGGTGCTGTGCAGTGCCCACAGCCGAAGCTTTATGCCTCGAGTGCGTGCGTGGCACAGCCTCCTCGCGCTGCTGGTCGGCCCATCAGCATCCAGCACGCGCATCCAAGCCAAGCTTCTCGATTCTTGCGGGTACCGTACTCTTGTGGTCAAGTGAGGTGTAACATACTATCAAATATGAATTATCATCATCAGAATCACCAATGTGATAAATAATACCACCGGTGTTTGCGCTGCTCATGCTTATAATTCCAGCTGCATGGGTGGACGCCAACCAGCAGAGTCAAGAGTCGTGTGCGTATCCCCATATGCAACGTCCACTCAAGGCTGCTCGATCGCGACAATCAGAATAGATGTTTGACTCGCGCCCTTGCTGTTGTCGTTGCATATAGCACAGCACAGCAAACTTCTTGAACAGGAAAGGTCCATTTCGTGATTCACATTCGTGAAGTTGTTCGTTCGTGACCCACGCGCGCGGCCAGCAGCGCCTCTGCACTCGTGACTCTGCTGACTGATGGGCGCGCGTCTATCTGCGTGTGCCTGCCTACCTGCCTGCCTCCGACAACATCCCCGCACGCACGATCTGCCCCGCGCTCAACGACCATCGAGCCAACCCAACCGACAAGCGTGACTGTGACTTGCATGGACGTCGTTGCCGCCTTTCTTCTTCTTCTTTTGATTCGATGATCCGCAGCTCAGCTGATCGCATCAGCATTCACTCACGCGGCTCGATCAACGTCATAAAGGGACGGCCAAGAGAGCCTACGCCAGGCGACCATCGCGCACTCGAATCCTGTGGAAATGTGCTGCCACGGATGCCGATTGAGTTGTCAGAGGGCGCGCGTTCAGCCCGCAGCATCATCGTCTTGAGCTGCAACCCGTGGTGACAGGGGGCAACACCTCGCTGTCTCCGCGCAGCATCAGGCAGCGACCGTACGCGTAATTTGAATGTGTTGGATCACGTGCAAACTAAGTTCGGGAAGCTCAATTTTTTGATTCTTTCCGCCTTCTAACGGTGTTTCTTGATTCAAAATTGTAAGCAAGGACCTCACCTTCTCGCTGCTTCGCTCGCACCTGCCCGTGCTCTGACATAAGCGTGTGGAAAGCTGACTCGCTCAGACCGGCAATGTTGACTCTTGACTGAACGTCAGCAAATCGATCGTCTCGGGTGCTTGATCCAGACGTTTGCCCATCCGCCACGTCCCTTCGTGTGGATCATGGGCGGCGATACGGTGGCGGTGGGGGCAGGAGAAGCGCAAGATGAAGTTGTGAACGTCGAGCAGCAGCAGCAGCAGCAGCAGCAGCAGCAAGTCGAAGTGGCAGGCGGAGCGAGGCAATGCCGAGCCCTTTTGCACTGGTTCCAATCCCAAAGCGGGGCGCAACTCCATCCTGCCGTGGAGGCAGCGTCATGCGTAGCAGCATCACACGGCAACGGTCTCTTTGCCAAGCACGACATCATCTCCAAAAACGCATCCATCTTGCGCGTACCCGTCGCTTTGTGCATTCATCCCAATGCTGCCCTCGATGGCATCGCAAAGCTGCTGAGCGTCAATGTGGAACAGGTCAAACGGGCCTTCCTCAAGCATCAGCTGGCTGCTCGAGACGCCATCGTGCTCTACGTAGCGCTGGCCGATCATTTGTGCAAGCTCAATCAGTCTCTCGATGAGTCGCCCAGTCAATCAACTTCCAGTAACAACTCTTGCCTTGTCAGCCCTACTTCCGACGCCGACGAGCACACTTCCAGACCCGCGCACAAGAGGATCGAGAGGGGAAAATGGCCTTCGAGCGATCACGATCCTTACATCCGTGCACTTCCCTCACACTTCCTCCTGCCGACGTTCTACACTCCTACCGAGCTGCACCTCTTCCACCACAGTCCCATCGAATCCCACGCGCTTCGGTGTTTGGAAAAGTATTCCACTTTGGCCGCGCGAGCATCAGCAGCTCTGCACGACCTCGACTTCGAATGGAGCGTCGGCAGCGATTTTGAGGAGTCGGGCTGCCTGCTCAATCGATGGAGATGGTCAGATGCTTGTTACACCAGTCGAGCTTTCCCTCCCAGACTCTTGAGCTTCCCCGACAAGTTTGGGCAAGACGAAGATGACGACGATGCTCCCGTGCTCATTCCCGTCTTGGATCTCCTCAATCATCAGCCCAAAGTACCAGTGACGTGGATTGCGGGTAGGCAAAGCGTCGCGCAAGACGGCGATGCTCCTCTTCATTCGTCTTTGTCTGACGAAGCACACCCACAGCGTTCTCCAGTTGCTGGAAATGGTACGCGCTCCGCACACGCTGAGCTTGCTGAACACTCTCACGACGGCCAAGGGTGGGCCTTTAGATGGCCGCCGGACGACGCCTACGTCGAGCTGGTCCTTCACGCAACCGTCGAAGCGGGCTCGGAAATCTTCAACAATTACGGTTACAAGAGCAGCGAAGTGAGTCTTTTCCTTCCTCTTCCCACGCTTTCTTGCACTTTGGCCCCCCCCCCCCCCCTCTTTTGCCTCCTACGCCCGTTCGTGCGCTCCTGCATCCATCTAACACCTTGTCCAAACCTCGCGTTGCGCATTCTGGCATGCAGGAATTTTTGGCATCGTACGGTTTCGTGAGCGAGTATCATGCGGTCTCGCTCCGGCTAGTCGCAGCAGACACAGAAGCTCTGTCTAGCATTGGTGGCGGCGAAGGCAGCGCTCGACCCGCGCTATCAGGCAAGACGCACTACTGGGATGGTCAAGCAGCTCCCGAATCCTTGCTGGCAGAGGTGCAAACGCAATGTTCGTACGAACTCGCTCGAGCGCATGCTCAGACCTCTCTGCAAGGTATGTTGCAGCGCCTCCAAGCTCAGCTCGGCATCGCAGCAGCAGAGGAGGAAGCGCACAGCATCCTCGTCCGTGGACACGCTCTGCACTTCGTCAAGACGCTCTTGGAGCATAGGTGCGAGAGGTTGCTAAAGCAGTGCAAGCGAATTTCGCGCGCGACTGGACTCACCATGTCGAGAGCGCATCAAGCTCAGAACGACTCGAGCGAGCTGACAGCTTTCAGCGCTTCGCCAGAATTGAGGCTGCCGGTCGCGTTGTTGGCTCGAGACTACACGATGGGCCAAGTTGATTGCTTCTTGCGGTGCTTGGACTGGGTCGAAAAGGAATTGTCTTCGCTCGCACACGCCGACATCATCCAAGAGTACCTTGACGCCCTCGAACCTGGTTCAGATGGTTCGACATAGCGTCCGGAATTTGAGCGAGACAGGCACTGCAAGCAAGGCGACCACGCGGATCAGATCGAGATCCATGGAAGCGGAAACGCGATTTCAATGGGCATAGAATCAAATCATGGAGCGAGTGATGTTACAAAGGAGCCTTCGAACTGAATCGAATCCCAAAAGTCAAGACGGAAAAGTCTGCAGGCAGCCGTGCAAAGAAGGTAATCGACCATACCGAGCTTCCATAGATGCAAAGAAAGGACGGGTGGCGCGGAAGGGGCGGCGGCAGGGAGGGACAGAAGACGTGGACAAGTATAGAAAGGTGACTCAAGAAACCCCCAAAAGAAGGACCGCGATGTTGAGCATGCGTCATGGACATTATTCTGCCTTAAAACTTTCTCTTGATGCCTGAGACCGATGGATTGACATCTTCGCCAGCGCTACCGCCGCTCGTTGCCACCGTGTCTTCGCTCGACGAGGTTGATGGGAGCAGACTGTCGTTGCTGGACTGCACAGCACTGCTGCTGATGGTCTCGCCGCTACTACCAGAAGACTCCTTGCCACCCTCTGCTGCGCGCTGCGATTTGAAGACTGGATTGACGTTCAGCGGTGGACGTTGAAGCGAGTCCCCTGCAGACGAGCGATGCGAAGGTGTCATGCCCGTGGGCTGGGTGTGACTATCACGACGACGGTGTCGCAACTCCTCGCGAAGCTTTTTGTTGGCATTCTTGAGCTGGTGGAGCTCGAAGACCCACGATGAGCTTCTGTAAGTGGACAGCTCGGCAAATACACTGCCTGCTCTGGGTTCGCCAGGTTTCAATGACGAGACAGCGTCACTCTCGGAGCTCGAATGCTTGGCGAGCGGAGCAATGTGTGCGCGAGGCTCCACACCTGCCAGTGAGAAAAGGTGATTGGGCACTAGCGAAGGCATTCTACCGTTCAGTCGTTGAGTGTGCACAAACACGGCAGGCTGCTGCTCCGCTACCTCCGCATCTCGAGCCGAAGGGTAGAAAGTGGACAAAACGTCGACCTTTGGACTCGAATGGCCATCGTTCATCGCGTGCGAGACAACTCCGCCATCGGAGCTCTGCAGAGCTGTGAGAATAGCCGAGTGTGCCTCCGGGTTGGTGAATCTTCGAATATGACGCCCGGTAAGCTGCGTGTCCTCGGCTTGCTGACCTAGAAGGTTAGAAATTGCTCCATTTGTTGTCAAGAAGAGGCCACTCTTCGAAACTTTTGACCAGACGCCAGGCGACTCGTGCCCAGGGGGGTCGAGACTTTTGCGCGCCATTTCCCATGGTAGATCGTACACTGGACGTGTACGGCCAGAGGAGATAACAACTTTGCGACCCTTGCCTTGCTCTAGATGGAGCTTGCCGGCGCTTTCTATCCAAGTGTGGCCTAGCGTTTTGTGCCTCATGCGCATCATCAAGTTGACCGAGGGACCGACTTGTCCTGCTCCACCTTTAGTCAGAGGGTTGACTGTGCCATCGGTGCGGGCGGAATGACGAGCAGCAGCAGCAATGCTTGCGTTGCTCGTGGAGTCCTTGAGCTCGCGGAAGACGGGCACTACATCCGACGGATGACAGAATTCGCTGATGCTCTTGCCGACCAGCTCTTCGGGCTTAAATCCAAGGATCCGCTCGACCGAGGGCGATACGTACAAGAACGTGCCCTTGAGCGACAAAACGTGAATGAGATCGTGCGAGTTTTCGAGTAGTAATGTAGCCCATTGCGATGTGTCCACGCTGCCGCTGCTGATGATGTCGGCGAGGTCCTTTGCCATCATCCTTTGTTGATTCGCCTTGACCACTGCCGGATCTTGCTGTGCGACGGCGCTGGCAGCAGCAGCAGCCAGAGTCTCGGCAGCATGCGTGTGTAGAGCGGTATGGTCGTCCAGTGGCTGGGAGCGAGTTGAATCTTGACGGTCACCGTTCGCATAATTCATGTGGTAAGTTCCATCGGCCTTGCGTTCGACGACAGCGCCAGGTGACTCGACGAGGTCGACCTGAAAGCCAATCAAGTACGTTGGAGGAGGCTCGCCATTGGGACCCACGTCGCCCCAGCTCAGGGGAACGATGGTCACCAGATTGATGAAGGGATGCCCATTCTTGCGATAGTTGATGAGTGTGGCCTGGCACTCTTGAAGATTATGGCATCGCTTCTTGAGATGGCGTGCAGCGCGACCGTCGGTATGTTGACGCTCTGATCCTGCTTCCACCATGCCGCCCGGGGCTTGAAGGAAGCGGCAGTTGCGACCCAAGACTTCTGCGCGCTCATAGCCGGTCAAATGCAGAAACGAGTCTGAGCAGTATAAGATGGGCTGATCTGGCATATTGGCGTCCGAAACGGTGAAAGAGCAAGACAGGTCGATGGGCCCGATCGTGATCTTTGGGTTGGGACGGTTGGCGATGCGGGTGAGCGCACCGATCAGATCAAAGCCAGTCGAAGCATACAAATTTGATTGTGTGCGCTTGTTCTCGATCACATCGCCGAAGTCGCCCGTGAATACTGGGTCGGAGTTGGAGCTCGGTGGCGATGGTTCCAATGCCATCCCGTTTGGCGACGGCGACTGCTGCTGGGACAACGAAGGTTGCATAAATTGCGACATGGAGCGTGCTGTAGCTTGCGCGGCTTCACGATGAAGACCCTCGTGTGGACCGAGACGCTTCTCAGCATCGCGCTTGGCGGCGTAGTTGCTGGCAGATGCGCTCGAATTCGAGCCGTTGGAAGACTTTGAAGCCGCAGCGGAGCGACGTCTCGAGAGACGACGGCGCTCCTGAATGGTCAGACTGGGACGTTCGGCTTTACCTTGACCTGTCGCGTTCTTCTGTGAAGGTGCCGTCATGCGCACCGCTTGGCTCAGAGGCACGCTTGGGGAGCTATGCATGCCAAATGCTGTGCGGCCAGGGCCACCGAGGCTTGTCTGAGAAGTCTGGAGCAAAGCAGGGAACCACTGCTTGAGCTGAGAAGAGTGATGTGCTGCAATTCTGGAGCGATAGTCTGTGGGCAAAGGCGCTACCTCGTTCATGGCCGTTGCAGGGTCGCGCTGGCTTGAGGCCACAGCAGCTGCGAGTGGCGCGGGGACAGTAGCCTCCATCGAAGGACCAGAAGGAATATGACGGCTGTGGTTGACGTCCTGGCTGCCAAAGGTTTGACCCTCAAAATTGGTGTCGTGACTGACGAAAGGCTGGATTCCGTGCGCAGATTCGGTCCACGGTGGCGCATTGTTTTGAGCAAAGGCGTTTGAAGCGAAATCACCGAAATCGGTGGAGGATCTGTGCAGAGGCGTACGCTGCGAAGGCGAGGCAAACATGGCCGCTGCAGTCATCTGAGCCCCTTGGATTCCTGCGTTGAAGCTTGTGGAGCGCTGCAAGTTCTCAGCAGCTGGAGGACCGTTGGCGGTGCTGCCGTCGCCCCAGGGTCGAGGGTCTTCGCCCATAGCGACGGGCGAATTGATGAAAGAGCCGAAGTCAAAGTTCTCCATGTTGGTTCGCGAAGGTGATGAGCAGACACGAGTAAGGACGAGAGCGAGGGGATGGATACCAAGTAAGTCGCAGTTGCGAAAGAAAAGAGTTGTGATCTAGTAGGATCGAGCGCTTGAAGTGGTGTAGCGAAGTCGGACACCTATGAGATTAGCGCAGGATTGTAGATCGTTGGAGGACAGGCAACCGAATGTGCGGTGAAAAGAGCCCTAGAGACCAAGATTCACAGGTGAGAAGCAATACAAGAGGGTTGTCGAAGTATTCCAGCGACTGCGGAAGAGACAGACGGACTCGACGGGGTGGATGCGACCTTAGCAAATCTAGTAATTTCGAAAAAAAGAAAAAGTAAGCAACCAAATGACGACGACGACAACGACGAGCTCGCAGTCCTGGCAGCGATAGAGACCACCCGACCTTGAAGCATGCTGGCGCATGGACCTGATGAAGCAAAGGGCGCGCGGGTGCAATGCACCACCGCCGCACCGCGCCATGCACGCAAGCAAATTCACCACCGCGCGTCATGACCGCGACCAGAGTGCGCATTTCACCACCGTCGACGATGCTTCCAACGAGCGATTTTGAATCCGTACTTGATATGTGCTTGTTCTCCGATGTCCGATGTACCACCATGCTGAACGTCGCCCAGATTCTGTGCCCAAATTTGACCTCTCAACAGCATAAACGCGCGCCGCGATGTTGCGGTGGCCTCGCGCAGCGCGGGCGCGCGGATTTCTCTGCGCGCAAGCCTGCGCCTGGCCCCGCGGTCCTTAAAGTCTGACATCTCTCGCGATCACCTATCCACATCCACCTCGTCCTGCCGTAACGTCTACCAACACTCACGGAAGGTTCCTTCGAAGCGAATAGTAAGCGTCCGCTGCTATATCCAGTGGCACGCGGTCGGGTGATGCGCGAAACTTTGGTTTGAGTTCCGCAGCAGATGCCCGACTCAAGGACTAGTTGAGGTACCAATTTGACCAGAGCGAAGCTGGCACGTATCTCTGCGTCGTGGCTTGTGGTATCTTGTATCAAGACGTTGAGATGATGTTGATGTTGATGTCAACGTTCTTCTGGGCTCGTGAAGACTCTTCGCTGATCGAATCGACCTCGAGTATCCGTCTGCTTCGACCTGTGTTCGAGGTCGAAAAAGGCGACGGCGAGGCACTCTAGATCCGATGAGGACGAAGAGGCGAGCACGAGAGCAAGCGATAGAGCGAGTTGACTGCCTTCGAAAAACGATTGCGGAGCGATATCGGCCGCAGACTGTAGTTTCTGAAGGGATTGTCGGGATCGTGGTGGGCGTGAGGGTGGGTGTCATCAGGCGCAACGCACGCAATCGGTTTCAGGAAATTTGGATGCATGTGGATCACACGCGCACGCAGCTACGCCGCGAGCACACGCGCGCGCTGAAGCCAATGGGCGATGACAGTCTTGAGTGTTAATTCAACACTTCAAATGTGGGTAGTAACTTTTGATTTGGGACTCAAATTCTCCCTTTACGTCAAGTTAAGCCTGGATGCAGCAGATAATAAATTAAACAAGGACCCTGCGTCCGGCAGCACACGCGCAGCCCTTGTTTCCGCAGTCATCGTGCATTTACCGATTACCGCCACCAGACCTGTGTTGTTGTGTGTCTTGCAGTTCGCACGGCGTGGACCCGTGGGGCCAATTTTGAATTTGCAGGAATGGAGCATTCACATTCAATTCTTGATTCAAGATTCACGATTCTTGATTAAAGATTCACATTCTTCACGCGCATCAGCTTGGCAAATTAATCAAGAATGGCGGGGCGCAGTCAGATGAGTGCTGGGTCATTTGTTCAAAATGTGAATTGTGATAAGGGAAATTCGATCGCGAATTGGCTTTGATGCGGGGCTGCTGATGTGCCTTGAGGGCTCGATCCCTCTATCGTTGGCGAAGTCAATTGGGCGACTGCTGGTTGACACGGGAATAATCACAATTAGAAAATCTCGGATGGCACAAGGCACATCTGCATGCCCGTCCCTGATGATGTCCGCCACCGACACAGATTCTGGATTGAGCGACATGATGGCACCACCAAGCCAAAAAATCTTGAATCCAATTAGCAACAATTTCAACCCGGATTCGAGTCAGAGTCAAGAGTAACATGCATGCTCTGACTGACTGACTGACTGACTGACTGACTGACTGACTGACTGGCTGACGCTTTTTGCTTGCTGACGCATGTTCTGGCTCAGGAAAAAAGCACAAATCCAAGCCGCACGCACTGAGCGAAGAGGGTCCAAACGATCAAGAATTGCTCACCGACTTCTGTTCTGTGCAGCCAGTCCGCCGTTCTACGTTCAATGCACTCTCGCCATCGCCATCACCATCACCATCACCATCACCATCACTTGTCATTTCAATTCTTTCGATTGTTGATTCCCTGATTCAAAACCGTACTCGAGACTCGTCGAGCTAGGCAGCCAGGCCTTCATCCATGTCACGTATCCCGCATCGCTCCTTCCATACCGATCGAGCTGACAGCCAAGACGCTCAATCAATCTTTGAATGGTGAATGGAGACTAACACAATGGTGAAGATCTTCATCTTGATTGCCACTACCATCCTCCGATCTGGGCTCCCAGAACGACGCTGGACGAGGACCGCGAATCGCTTGACGATCTCTTGGCTGTGATGAAGCTGCAATTCGAGGGACAAGACTCACGTGTATTCGTCGCCTTGATGCTTTCGTGAGCTTGGCGAGGACCTTGCACCAAATCGAATCGAGCACAACCACAATCGAATAAAAGAACTCCACCCAGCCGTTCAAATAGGCAACTAGAGCAGTGGTCATTCGCTCGCACAAGGTGTTTCACTTCGCCTGACTTTGCACCCTCGGGTTCCTTTGGCATGCGTAAGTCGAATGGCGATCAAAGCGACCGTGACAGCACTCTATGTCGCGCTGCTGCCATGAGAATCCTCACGCGGCGTTCGGCATGATCATGAGCAACTCATCGGCGTGTGTAGGTGATGCTTGATCCCAAGCACGTTGCGCCCGGTGCGAAGCCGGGGGAATCTTGAATGTTGTGAAGCACGTACGCTGGTCCGAACACAACAAACTCCTCGTCACGAGTCACGCGAGCCTCGGAAGAAGCCGGCTTAGCCTCTCGCTTGTGACTGCAGCCTCTCGATCGCAGTCGTGAGTGTTGCTCCTGTTGTGGGATCAAAACAGGCAGCTGTGTCCATCGAGACCGAGAGCGTTCGAGTCATGCCAGTTAGAGTCCGCAAGAGAGGTGGAGCGGTAGTCATCGTCCATTATTCATAGCAAAGTGCGCTGAAGCCTCTCAGACAGACAGCCTTCTCCGCAAAGCACATCAGTCAAGTCTCATCGGCTCGGCCAGTCTCGGTCGATTTGGGCTGCTGCTGTGTGACTCGTGACTCAAGACTCACACTGCTGAGCGCGCGCGCGTGTGTTGGGGGATCGCGGATTCGCGCTCATGTCGGACGCGCACCCGCGCGCAGTCAACCTGCCGCATGCACATGGTGCTTGCGCGAGCTGGTGCACCGTGCGAGTCATGGCGGCGGGCACGCGCACATGCATGCAGCTGAAATGGCCTGCACGCACCCGTCTCACGCAGCGCGGCGGGCGGCGGGAAGCACCGCGGCCGCGCGCAGAGGCAAGGATCAAGCAAGAGTCACGACGAGTTGAGTGTTGGCGCAACGTCTGCGCGCACAGGGCGCCACTGATGAGCGTGGAGGAAGGAGAAGACTCATCACGACTCACGACTGCAGCTGCGCTCTGATGACTCTTCATTCAGATTCAGGATTTGGGGCAGCAGCTTCTTTTTCTCCCTGCCTTTACGTCTCGACAACATCGTCGCATTCCTATCAGACTTCAACGTACCATCACAAAGCAAAAGTCCAACTCATCACCCACCCTTCAAGCTTGAGAAGCTCCTTTCAACATGTCGATCAACAAGATCCTCGCTCGTCAAGTAAGTAGCCATGACCGCTTGTTTGCGCCGCCTTAGCCTCATAAGAGACACTGAGCGCTTATTGTTACCTGCAATCACTCTACCCAGATTTTCGACTCTCGTGGTAACCCAACCGTCGAAGTCGACTTGTGGACCGCAAAGGGCCACTACCGCGCTGCTGTCCCCTCTGGCGCTTCCACCGGTATCCACGAGGCCCACGAGGCCCGGGATGGCGGCAAGGACTACATGGGCAAGGGTGCGTGTTTTACTCTTGTATCTTGATCATGGCGATTCACTCCTTCTCTGCGACGCTCGCTATGTTTGGCTGCTCACTGATTCTCTTGTCCTGCAGGTGTGCTCAAGGCTGTGGAGGCCGTGAACGGAGAGATTGCCAAGGCGCTCATCGACGCCAAGGTCTCCGTCACTGACCAAAAGGCCATCGACGACTTGCTCATCAAGCTCGACGGTACTCCTAACAAGGCTCGTCTCGGTGCCAACGCCATCCTCGGTGTCTCCATTGCTGCCGCGAAGGCCGGTGCAGGCGAGAAGGGTATCCCCTTCTACGAGCACCTCGCTGGTCTGTCCAACGTCGGCAAGCCTTACATTCTTCCTGCTCCGTGAGTGGCGCCGTTGTGTGCAGTGAGCAAAATCAAGACGTAGACTGACACCCACAAACAACGCCTGCAGCGCCATGAACGTCATCAACGGCGGCTCGCACGCTGGCAACAACCTGTGCGTGCTAGAACCTCTCTTTCCCTGGTGTGCGCCGAATTTCCATCTGACCCGCTTACCCTATTCGCTTACAGCGCTTTCCAAGAGTTCATGATTGTTCCCACCGGCGCGCAAACTTTCACGGAGGGTAAGTCTGCACATCTGCCGTTCGAGTACGCGCAGCAAGCCAGCTCACTTCGGATGGATGCTCTCGGCTGCAGCCATGAAGGTAGGCTCTGAGGTGTACCACAACTTGAAGTCTGTGATCAAGGCCAAGTACGGCCTTGACGCTACTCTTATCGGTGACGAAGGAGGCTACGCTCCACCGGTCAAGTCCGCCGACGAGGCCCTCGAATTGCTCGTCGAGGCCATCAAAAAGGCCGGCTACGAGGGCAAGGTTCACATCTCCCTCGATGTTGCTTCTTCTGAATTCTTCAAGGACGGCAAGTACGACCTCAACTTCAAGGACGAGAAGAACCCTAAGCTTGTGACTGGCCGCGAGCTGGCAGATATCTACATTGGCTACATCAAGAAGTACCCCATCGTAAGTGACTGAGGTGGATGCGCGAGCCTAAACGATGGCGACAATCTGTTGCTCACTTGGCCAACCTTGCGTTTCCCTAGGCCTCCATCGAGGACCCCTTCGACCAAGACGACTGGGAGTCTTGGAGCTACTTCCGCGCCAACTCGGGCATCACCGTCATTGGCGACGATCTCACAGGTGCGAGCTGTTCAAAGTCACCTTTCCGCTTCCTCTTAATGACCGAGATTTCCCGCCTCTGCCAGTCACCAACCCGCTCCGTATCAAGACCGCCATCGAAAAGAAGTCTTGCAATGGTCTCTTGCTGAAGGTGAGTTGAACTCTAGGCATCAAGGCTCCTGAGCCCAGACGCTGACTAGTTACGGCCGGTGTGTATCAGGTGAACCAAATCGGCACCATCTCCGAGTCCATCCAAGCCGCACAGCTGTCTCAGTCCGACAACTGGGCCGTCATGGTCTCCCACCGTTCCGGAGAGAGTGAGTCGAGTTCATGTCGTCTCGTGAGGCTAGATTTCGTCTCTCACATGCTTGACGCCCTCTTCGCAGCCGAGGACACCACCATCGCCTCTCTCTCTGTCGGCCTCGGCGTCGGCATCATCAAGGCTGGTGCACCTTGCCGCAGCGAGCGTGTTGCCAAGTTTGTGAGTAGGGCAATTGAAGTTCAAGAAGCGCATGATAGCTTCCACTGACCCCGCACGCCATCTCATGTGCTCAGAACGAGCTGCTGCGCATCGAGTCGCTCGAGCCTGAGGCTGTGTACGCCGGCATCAACGGCTTCACTCAGGGTGACAAGGCACCTCAGGTCATTGCCAACAAGAAGTGAGCTAGCTCCACCTTGTAGCTTTCTGATTTGTCGGATGCAGCTCGATCCTGCGGCACGAGATGAAAATTCTCAGACGACGGTCGAGCAATCGCTTGCGAGAAAATAGATGTCATGCCGAAAAGTAAATGGATTAGCGAAACGAAGGACCAAGAGCAACGTGGGAGGTTAGGGGCGCAGAGTGATTATTCGGTATGTGATGTGGTGTGTCAGAAGTACGCTGGGCCAGCAGCGGGAAAAGGAATCCTTCCGGCATAGGAGGCGGAGGTCGAAGAGGAGTGAGCGCTCTCCTGGATGGTGCTGAGACGGGTCTTCGGGCTGCGCTGCGAAGGGTAAAGAAGGTGATCCTTGATGGACCCGCTACGTGTCGCGCGTAGTGGAACAGGCTTTCGAAATTGCCGGGGTCCTTGAGGCTTGCTAGGTGCGCTCGGCAGCGAGAGGCGCGAGGGCTGAGCGAAAGAAGCTGGCGTCGTCGACGCTCGCAGAGAGTGGGGTCGGACAGCTTTGCGGGGCGGTTGAGCTGTGGGCACGAGCGGTGCAGGTAACGTGGAGAGAGGAGAAGAAGGCGAAATGCCCGTACGCGCACAGATCGCGCTATCTTGAGTGCCTTGCGACGCGACAGGATGGGCTGGAGCTGATTGCGATGACAGGGCGCACTGCTTGTCTGTATCGTCGTCACTAGGATCGGTAGCGCAGGCTTGTGGCGCTAATTGCTGTCGGCGAGCTTCCACTTCCAGCATGGGAGTGGCAGTGAAGCGCAAGTTGTGCGTGGAATCATAAATCTGCTGCGATCGCGCACGATCGAAGTCAGCTGCCTCGGGCAGCACGCTGATGGCATCCCTTGAGCATGCTACCAAAGAAGAGCATTCCGAGCTCTGATCTGCTACCAATCTAGCGCCTACACAACGCGCAGCTTCGTCGTTCTCCTGCTTTGCTTCTGGCGCACTGAACCACCATTGTAGGCCCTTGACAAAGATGTCGCTGATTCTTCGAGTCACGCCTTTCGGGTCTCGTTCAGGATGCGCACGGGTGCTGCAGGCAGGTCCGCTCTCAATGGAGTAATTTGATGGGCTCCGTGCGCCACAGACGACTCGCGCTTCTTCCTCTGGTCGAAGATACGACAAGATAGAGTTGACACTTTGCTTGCTCGCCGTCGTTCTTGGCGCATCCGATGGTGATCTCTGCAAGAACCATGGCACGTAAAGAATCGAGCTGGGAGTTGGCTGCTCTGCAGCTTTCGTCGCGCTTCGAGCGTCCAGAATCGACTCCCAGCTTTGATTAATCGCTGCGCTTGGTTGATGCGACTGATCTCGTCGCCAATACTGCCCACCCGCGTCTGCCAGCTCGCCTGGGCCACAAGTAGCGCTCCGCGAATTCTGCAATTGCGCTACAACATCTGGATGCAAGGGTGGAGTGATGCTGTGGTGGCCTCGCACACTGCCATCTCGATCATCCGCACGCTCCTCATACGCTGGAGACGGAGGTTCGTGCAGAGTGAATGGATAAGGCGTGATGCCGCTCTTCGGGTAAGCGTGATTCCTGCCGACGCCTTTGGTGGAGTGCGCCAGAACGATACAGGTGCCTGCGATCCACGCAAGGCAATACAAGCCCACAAAGACGAGGTAGAGGATCTGCTGATGGTGCAAATGCTTGATGTAGGAGCTAACAATGCCTCCAACCACGCCGTCGTTGTGGTCTTGCTGCGATCCAAGAGCGGCTTGCTTGATCGGTGCAACAAGCTCATCAGAGCGAGCATGACTGAGCTGGAGAATGTCGGGTGAAATTCGTTCGAACTCCACATGCGCATTGGTTTGCAGCCAGGTCAGAGCTTGCTCAATGCTCCTCAGCTTGGAAAGGAGGGCGCAATCGATAAAGCCCTGTACTGGTGTGTACAACGGTGTCGAAGCGAAAGAGTCCTGAGAATGAAACGCGATGCCCTGATCAGTTGCCCTCTTTCACGAGTCGCTCCACGCTTGAGACAGAGCTCACATTGAGTGCCCCGGCTATACCCTCAATCATCTCGTTGAGAGTATGATTCATGGTCGAGGTCGTCGCGTTGACCCAAGCAAATAAATTGTCATTCTGTTCGTACCAAGCAGTATGCGGTATCAGAGCCCGCTGACATGCAGTCGAGGCGGTAATCGAGCTGACTCACCAGACCATTCTGAGCTCCAATGATCATCTCGTTGCTGCGATTTGCGAAATCGTGACTTGCGTCCGTGAGGCCCCGATTGAGCTGAGCGAGCACTTTGTCTCCCATCGTGGTGAATGAACCGTCAATTTTCTGGTGTTTGTGAAAGGGCCCGACAACCGAAACGAACGTCCACGAGTCAGCTCCGTGTGACCTTAATTGTAGTGCTCAAAAACTCTCACCCCTTCGTAACGTTCCTGCACTCCCCGCAGCGCCAGGATCTGGAGCTGACTCGATGCCAAGCCGACAGTGCCGATGATCAGAGCTGCTACCGCAATAGGATGCGAGATCCACGCCAGCCACCATCTCAGACGAGCTTTAGCTTCGGAGGACCGTATCCCTAGCGGCTTAGCCAAACGAAAGGTCAGCAACGATAGCAAAGGATGAGACGAGAGTTGGAGAAGAGAAAATAAAGACGGCGTCGACAGCACGCCTCGGTATCGCGCTGCGGCTTCAGGAGAGCCTGTCAGGGTGGACGTCTTCGAATCTCTGTTTGTGCTGCCAGACATCGTCGAAGGAAAGCCGTCTGCCGCAATCCAAGCATCTCGAGTATTCTCAACGTGTCGTCGCAGGGATCGCCAAGACCACCATTCCATGGCCATTGTCAGCAATGCAAATGCCAGCGCAATGAAGGCGATAATCGCTGTCGCCCAATAAGCGAGTTTGCGAAGGTCATGAGCCAGATCGTCGAGCGGCTGCATGTCGATGTCCGCGCAGAAGGAAGCGATGCGAGCCTCAGGCAGTGGCATTAGGGACCTGTCAAATTGAAAAGCAGACACCGCTGAAATTCACGACAGTACACGGATGCGTTCAGCATTGCGCACAAGGCAAGTCTTAACGCGCTATAAATGACGCACTGGTGTTCACTTCAGCTCTAAGCTGCTCAAAAGGCCCAGAGATCATCCCGTCGACTTTCGCTCTCAGCTCCGACAGCGTGGGCAGACTACTGTTCAGTCTACGCAATCCTTCATCGAAGGAAGTAGGCAGGCTGACATTGTCAAGGGCGCTGTGGAACAAATCTTGCTGATCAGCTTGTGCTGCCCGTCAGTCAGCCCGAATACCAATCGCATTCGACTCACGCAAGATCAGGCGGCTGAATGGTCGGCACGTTGACATGTTGTCCGAACACCCCAATGACATCGTTGATCCCGCCGAGCGTGGCACTAAGAAAAGAGTTGACTCCGGAGACTGATGACTGGAGCGCATCCTTCAGACCGCCTGCTATCGCGTGCACACCTTCATTGAGCGCTGTGATGGCAGCGATGAGCAAGCTCAAGGAGCCACGCACTAGCAGCTCGATGAAGCAAAGGAAAAGGGAGCGATAGGAATCTACGAGAAAGACTAGCAGCCGTTCAATGGCAGTCAAGCTGAGCACACCATGAATAGAGGTCAGATCAACATGTATGCCAGAGTGGATCGCGCATGACGGACCAAACTCACGAAAGATCAAGCACGCGACCAACGCCTCGTACTGTCGCTTCGATGGACTCTGCGGTCTGGGCATTGGCTCGATCGGCCAGATATCTTGGCAAGCTCATCGCGGCGCTTGCTGAGCCCTCTGCACTTGCGCATGCAGAAGTCAACCTCTGCTTAGCAGCGTTGACCTTATCATCCACATCGTCCGTTCCCATCAGAATCGTTGCGCCAACAAAGATGAGGGCCAACAGACTTGGCGATAGTAAAGAGAGGAAGAGCCGTGCTCGAAGTCCCAGCCATGGTTTCAGTGGGCCATTCGTGCTGGGCAGCACGGTCGGAGCTGGAGTGGGAGGCGGCTGAGTTGGCCAGCCACCAGCTGCATTGGAAGGGGGCAAAGAAGGCGAGTGGACGTGGTCTGGATATGAAGGAGGAGGTGCCCTGGATGACACTGCTGCTGGATCCTCCCGCAGCTCGTCTGGTGTGCGGCTCCACCTCGCAGCTGGCAGCACCAGTGGTCGCATCGAGAGCACGATATTGCCAGATGAACTGCGGAGCTGAGTGCCAGAATATCTTGACCGAGCTGCTTGACGAAGTGCGGATTGAGGATGGCGACGCTGTGAAAGGAGGTTTGTGTGTGAGTCGCGAACGGTTCAGGTCTAGGGGGTCTGAGCGATGTGGTGTAAGGTTGAGGGCAATCGACGTCAGCAAGATCCTAAAGGAGCTAGACGAGTTCATCATGTGTCGAAGTCATCCTTCAGCGGCACCTTCACGCCATTTGTACTGGTCAGTGCTTTGGGCGAGGAGTGGGACAAGGGGAGGCAGCTGCCCTTCCAGTCTGAGTGCGCTGCGCCCAGGCAACGACCTCGCCTTACCAGAACGCGACCAGCTACCATGGCGGACCAGTCTAGCTGCGAGGGGCTCATAGAGAGAGAGAGTCTCGCACGCCCAGCGTTGAATCCGCTGTACGCTAGCTTGTCCCAGAGATATTCAAGTCGAAGCTTCTACATTTGCAGCGATGATGATGGATGCTTTGGACAGAGGAGCGAGTCGCCGCGCACGCGCACGCGCACGCGCGCCCTCCGCTCTTTTGTCCTCTTGCGCGCGGCTCGCCGGGGCGCAGCTCCGCCCTGCAAAAGAGTCACGAGTCTGATGGTTGGTCGTGAGGATTTGTGCTGTGTGGTATTCGAAGAGCCATACCCACGGCATCCGCACCGGCATCCATCGCTGGATCTATGTACAGGCCTGTCATACTGTTCTATCATCCTCGAGTGCTGAGTGCGATCAGCAGAAAATGTAGTCGTTAGTGGCGATTTTCGCAGTGTGATGAAGACTTGTTTGATCGGGCAAGCAACCGACGGGAATTCATCAAGCATCACGCGTCTACGACGGTCCCACAGCTGGCCACGAGTGCTCGACCTTGGCAGGCGTGGGGCAGCTATGCCATTCACTCTATTCAGCTTCTGAGCAGGCCAATCACTCAAAATCCTTGGCGTCTTTCTTGATTGCAGAAGCGCTTGGCAGTACATCACATGAAAGCGATCACGCACCAAGCTGAGCACTTTGTCTCTCCACCAGACTACCGCGGTGGCCGCCATACGTGCGGTCCCGCGCGCCATCTTGCTGAGCCGCATCCTCATTGTCCGGGGTACCCCAACCACCCCCGCCCGGCGTGTGAATGACGATTCTGTCCAGCCTGCCCATCTTCGTTGTGGTCTGGTAGAGAGACAGATGGTTGAGCAGAAGAAGTTCATCAGCGCACAATCTCTTGGTGGCCAGCGCAGTCCCTGCGGCTGCTCACCTTGGCTCCAAGGTTGATGGTGCGGGGGCGCGTATTCTCTTCTTCGTCGTCTTCGATGACATCTCCGTCCGCTTGCCTTCTCTGCTTGATCCACAGGTTCTTACCACAAGCAGCAGACTGCCCACCTTCCAGTCCATACGGACGGTAGACGCGACGCTCGCTGAGGATGCTCACTTGCATGTCCGGCATCAAGAATTCAATGTCCCGAATGACACCTTCTCCTCCTCTATACTTTCCAGCACCGGCTGAGTCGTCCCTCAAAGCGAATTGCCTCAGGACGAGGGGATACCGGCGTTCCATGATCTCGGGGTCCGTGATGCGCGTGTTGGTCATGTGTGTGTGCACGCCGCTGGTTCCGTGCCAGTCTGGTCCAGCACCGCTTCCGCCAGCAATGGTCTCGTAGTACCCAAATCCTTCCACATGTGTACCATCAGGCTTCCTGCCTCCCAGACCGAAGGTGAGATTGTTGCAGTCTCCTTGACTTGCGGCAGCCGCTTTGAACGCTTTCAAGACGACGTCCGTGATGCGCTGGCTCGTCAACACATTACCTCCAACCACTGCAGCAGAGTCGCTGGGGTCTAGCAAGCTGCCCTTGGGGATCTTGACTTCGATGGGCTCGAGACATCCTTGATTGAGAGGAATGTCGTTGGACACCATGCTTCTCAGGCAGTAGATGATGGCGCTATGAGAGACTGTCCGAGGAAGCAATAGGTAAAGTAAGGATTCAGCATCGCAGGAATTCAATGCTCATAGACTTTGAGTGCTGCGCCTGACCTGATCGTGGACAATTGTGGTTGCCTTGCACCTCCGGACCGGTGCCCTCAAAGTCAAAGACTGCTGATCCCTTCTCCGTATCGATGGTAACGCGTAGCTCGATCGGCGAGCCTGTGTGCGAGCAGACGTACACTAAGCAGGGAATTCTGAAATCGTGCGATCAAGCAACTTACCGTCATCCATGTAATCTCTAGCCCAGAGCTCGGTGCCATTGCGCTTGGCAACGTCTCTCAAGAGATTTCGCACTGCGAGCGCTGCGTTGTCGCGGATCGCAGTCATGTACTGCGCCATCGAGGAGTTTGACATCAGGAGGCCTTCAAGCAACCAAGGGACCGGATGGACGCTCACCCTTTGCACAGTCTCTAGACTCCATTCATCTACCAGCATCTGAATGAGCTGCACTCCCTTTCGATTGGCAGCGATCTGTGCATGCAGGTCGCTCTCCACATCCCTAAAGCAGCGAGTGCCTGAGCAGCCTTCGTACTTGGCAGGCTCTTCGCTCATGAGCCTTACAAGCCCATCTCTATCATACTTGCCTTTGCGCACAAGCTTGAAAGACTTGATTTGTGCTCCCTCTTCAAACAACGTCTTGGATGTGGGCGGCATGGAGCCGGGCAGGATGCCACCGATATCTACATTGGGTGAGAGGGGCATGCAGCTCAGGTGTGCGCCTGTATCCTCTCTGTCGAGTGAAAGCCGCCCAGACTCACCAGCATGGTGCCCTCTGCTGGCAGTGAAGAAGATGAGATCCTTGCCTCGCTCTTCAAATACTGGTGTAATGCATGTAATGTCCGGCAAGTGGCTTCCACCAGCAGCAGGGTGATTCGCCAAAATCACATCCCCATCCTCGATAGGCTCTCCGCTTTTTGCCCTTTCGATCTGATAGCGCACCGCGAAGCTCATGGAGCCTTCACCAAGAATATGACGGATGTCAGCTACCGTGTATGCGCGATGTTTGGGGCTGTGGCCAAGTCGACTCACCAAGATGAACAGGCAGATGTGGGGCGTTGGCGACCAAGTCGCCATTGGGAGAGAATAGTGCGCAGCTAAAGTCGAGACGCTGAACGAGGAACAGAGATGGTATACGAGCGATCAGCGTGTGTTCCAGCAAGAGAGATACGAGGCAGCTCACCTCCTTGATGTTGGTCGAGATAGAAGTCTGCTGTAGCGATCTGCCCATCGTCTCGGCCACTGCCATGAAGCGAGCGGCAAACAGCTGCCGGGACGAAGGGATCAGCGTCAGCAGGGCGGCCGAGCGCAACTAGCACTCGCGTCTCTGCATTACTTGGACTCGCTCACCGCATAAACTCACGGAAAGGAGAATGGGATCTGCCTCTGTCTGTGACATTGCGGCGTCCCTGCGTTAGGTGGAAGGAGCGATGGCGTTGGCAAGGAGAGATTTGGCGGATGGAGCGTCGTGCAAGCTGTCAAAACAAAAGCGAGTGGCGCTGCTAATGCAGTCACTCCTCGAGATGTCGGATGCCGAGGATGATTGTGTCAATGCATCGGGCACGTTTGTGCATGTTGTCGATGGGGAAACCCTTTCTCCCATAATACGAGAAAGTCACGAGCATATCCAGGCTTCGAGTCACGAACTTGATTGAATGATCCGAGCGTTCGTGCATGCATGCAATCATCCACATGCAGCCACACAGCACGCATCGGGGCAATCGGTCGGTCACGGGGTCGCGGAATCTGCCTGCGCCAAGGTCATCAAGCCCCATGCAAAGCCTCAATCACCGGCGCGAATTCAAGATGACGCTGCGCCATCGTCCGACTTGCCTTCAAACTCACACGGACGAATTGCCTCGAAGCAGCAGGCGGTCTCGCAACGTGGAGTGGGCTAGCCTGTGACACGTTCAAATGGCTTCGTTGCGATGTGGCGTGACAGCCAAGAGGTGAGATTGTTGGCCAATGCGCGCGGAAGGGTATGTCATTGCGTAACAGTGCGGCACAATAATCTCTAGGAGGACGAGTCTCGTAATTTAGACGCGGATACGTGAAGCCTGCACTGCACGCCTCGAGGGTACAAGTGAGATCTTGTCCAGCCTTGTGACGTTGGCTTCCCTACCAGCTGAAGGCACTCAGAAGAATCCAAAACTCCACCCCCATGGTCTTCGGATCTGCAGCTTCAGCCCCTCCCTCTCTGCCAGCTTGACGACCAGATCCACATCCCAGTCCGACCTCGCGCTCAGATCCATCTCCCTCATCGCCCCTTGACCGATCTCATGCAGCGGTGGCGCAGGTCGAACGTCTCTCATCTCCCGAACTTTTGCCAGCACATCCTGGCGCACGCTTTGAGCCCACGATGACCACTCCTGAAATAGCGCGTCAGCGAGCCGAGCTTGAGCAGGGTGACCGTCCTGAAGTGTACCGCTCCGGGACTCGCTCTGCGCGCTGAAAATGTCGCCTACGTTGACGACAGATCGCCGTCGTCGCGATGCGAGGCTACCGCCTGCCGCTGCAATTAGTGGATCTTCATCCTCCTGGAAGGCTCTGCTACTGCTCGATCTGCTGGAGCCGGAGCGGTCGCGACCCGCGTTCCTTGCTCTGAGACCGGACGAAGCAGACGAGTCCGCTTGAGTGCTGGTCGAGAGGCTCTTGTGCGCACGCGTCGCCGCTGGAGCCGCATGTTCGGCTGAGCCTGTAGTATCTGAGCCGCTCGAGTCGCTGTGCTGCGCATCATCGTCTTCTAGCAGCATCACGCTCCCGATTGCGCCTCCATCGCTCCGGACGTTGGTGGGGACCCAGCCATATGCAGGTGTACCGTAAGCGGAGCCCGCACCGAGAAGTGGGAACCACAGCCATCCCGCAAGACAGTACCTGATGAGGGCGACGATCAGACTTGCGCGGCTCGCATCTGCGGGTGCTGCCACCTGCCTGTTGGAGGTTTGGGCCAACTGACCGCGCAAGCCTGCCTCTCCTCGTCGATCTTCTGAAGGGCGTCGCCTCTTCTTTCGCGCACGCAGTATGCTTGCATCTTCCATGTTCCTCCAAATCGCAAATTCTGCCGCTCCCCAGACCGCTTTCCTGAGTCTGAAGTTGGGTACTGTCCGCCCGGCCGCTGGTGGTAGCTTCGCTGTCAATTGCAACGTCGGCAAGTTGCTAGATGCTTCTGAGCCCGTAGCCAAAGGTCTCAAGTCCAGTATGGTGTCAAAAAGCTGCGGCTTTTCGAGAAAGAGAGCATCCGGCGTGACTGCGATCCATCCTCCTTCTCTGCTTTGCTCGGTCATGAGCTTGCCCAAGTCTGGAAGTGCGAGCAGTCCGCGAGCCAGGGGAAAAGCACCAGCTGCATGAGCCAGCTCGGCGAGAGCGGAATGAAGAGTGAGCGCTCTGGAAGACGGCACACCTGCAGGAGAGAAGATTAAGAGCCGATGGTGCGGCGTCAAGCACCTCTTTAGAAGGATGGGTAGGAGAGGTCCGAGGGCGGATGACAGCGAAGGTAGCGAGAGCAGACTATCATTCGGGGAGCGCAGTCGTTGCGCATCGCCTGCCGCCTTCCTATCCTCCGAGTCTGCTGACGTGCCCGGCTCGCTCTGCGCCAGATTTGTCTGCCACTCTCGAAGCGCCGCAGTGTCGTTGGGCGTATATGAGAGGCGTTCAGCAAGTTCGGTAAGCGCTGCGGTATGCAGCGTCGAGGCAAAGTGATGCGATGCCGGCGTCGAGTCCGCACAAGCCAGGACAGCACCAACAGTGATGACCCTATTGCCCCGTGCTTCCGCACCCTCTTCTCCTGCTGTACTCCGGCTCCTCACGACGGCAGCAACTACACTGCGTTCATCCTCATTTTCGGTTAGGAAAGATATGACGTCTGGATGCTCGAGCGCGTGAGAGCCGGAGGGAAGAGACCTCCATTCGAGGTTTGGAGCTGGCAAAGGATGGGCAAAGACGATGGTCGGACCTTTGCGCTCGTGAAACTCTGCCAAGAAGACCTGCCGGACATTGCGCGGTGCGGAGACCTGCAACGCAGATGACGATGATGTGCTGGGAGCGAGATCGAGGTCCGTCATGGTGAAGTGAGGTGCACGCCGATTAGCTCAGAGAGCCGGTGAGCTGTCGATCTTCCTGAAGATACAAGCACATGTATGGTGCAGATACAGCCACTGACCTTAGCTCTGCGGGCAACTCGATGGAAAAGGTTGTAGCCGTGATGATTGGGCGAGGGCATGCCCATCCAATCGGGGACCTCCTAGCTGCAATCGTGAATCCTGACAAGAGCGAGCGCATCACCACCTTCATCACGAATCTAATCGCTGCGCGCGCATGCATGCAACGCACAGCATGATTTGTCGGACGAGAAGAGGAGGCAATCGCAGCTGATGGCTCCAAACGTCTTGGCCGCTACCGATGCCTGCTGTGGAGCTTCTCCACATGCGTCGCGAGTCAAAAGTGCATACAATTATGAATGTGCATTCAAATTTAGCCAGCCATTTGGGAGCGGCGCGAGGCATTTCAATTTACGCTTTATGTATGTTTGGATTCAATCACGAATTGCCGCATCAGCGCGGATATGAGCGACTTCGGCCGCTTTCTTCTCGCGAAGCTGATGCATGAGACGAGCCCATAGCATGCAGTCGTGAGTGAGTTGAGTGGAGTCGGCTCCCAGAAGAGTGAGTCGTGAGTCGTGAGTCGTGAGTCTTGAGGCTTGAGTGAGCTGTCCTTGTTGGTGAGTAGTCAAAAGTGTGATGGACGAGATGCGACATTCAGATTCATGATTTCAAAGATGAATGTGAATCTCAAATCGTGATTGCACTCAGACTCCATCATCCCATAGCCATCAATCACGAATCTGAACGAAGTAGGAGCGACAACCAGCAGTCGAGGCGCAGGAAACATTAGCAGCCACGACTGCGGGGCTCGCTCTTCATTTTCGCGCTTCGAGCTCTCTCCTTCCGCCGACATCGACATCTCATCGCGTTGGTCTTCCTTTCGCCACCAGACAATACAAGGATGACTTCAAATGCAAATGTGTCGACGGGGGAGATGTTTGGCGTGGGGTCGGTAGCTGCCATGACGGCAGTGCTCTTGTGAGTTGCACCACGCTCTTGGCGTGCAAGACGTGGCTTGTGCACGATACCGACCGACTCAACCTCGAATGCTCAGCTCAAACCCGTCCGAGGTGGTCAAGACGCGAATGCAGCTGCAAGGAGAGCTGCTAGCTAAGACAGCACCAGGTCAAGCAGCGCCACCCAGGTTGTTCAGCGGTGCGCTGGACTGTTTCGCAAAGACGCTGAGACTGGAGGGGGTCAGAGGAGTGCAGAGAGGACTGACATCAGCGCTGGGATATCAAGTCTGCTTGAACGGCTCCCGATTGGGTTTCTACGAACCTTTTCGAAAGGCGTACAATGCTGCGCTCGGCAAGGATGCCAGCGAGATGCATGCGCTGGCTGCTCTTGCTGCTGGAGCTTCTTCGGGCATCGTTGGAGGTGAGGCTGTGATGTGCAACTGCGCATCGACTGCAGTGCTTCCGTGGCCAACTCTGCTGACTGGGCCAAAGCGCATCGAATTCCCAGCAATCCTGGGCAATCCACTGTTCTTGGTCAAGGCGCGCATGCAAGCCTACAGCCCCTTTATCAAGATCGGCAAGAGCAGCTACCACTACAGCAGCACGTTCGACGGTCTGCGCAGCATCGTTCGGACCGACGGCTTTAGAGGTCTGGCACGGGGCATGGACGCGGCGATTCTGAGGACAGCGATGGGAAGCTCAGTCCAGTTGCCGTCCTACACCTACGCAAAGTCTTACTTGGTCAATCTCAAACCGGAGAATACCTTCTCTTGGAATCCCCTCTTGGTGCTTGCTGGTAGACCGGACTCCTTTTGGACTTACTTGGCATCTTCCACATTCAGCGGTCTTTGCGTTTGCGCAGTCATGCAACCGGCAGATACGGCCTTGTCCAGGGTGTACAACCAGCCCACAATGATTGACGGTGAGCGAAACTGGGCGCCTCGCAGGTCAGTGAGTTCTGTTGTGCTCACATGGGACATCTCCCTCGGCACGACGCAGCGCGCGGAAAGTCGGTCGGCACACTTTACAGAGGTGAGGAGGCCACAAGAGAGGTGTTGGAGGACGTTGCTAACATCACTTTGTCCGTATCGACAGGACCGCTGCATTGCTTGTATCTCACAGCCAAAACCGAGGGCCCGCTGGCGTGGTACAAGGGCACCACTGCGCACTTGGCGCGGATCGCGCCTCACACTGTACTCACTTTGGTAGCAAACGAAGGTGAGTCTCGCGCTTGATTGGCTTGTATCGGACGCTGAAAACTTCTCAATCTCCTCTCGATGTACCTTCTGGTGCGATGACGCGTGTCCCATAGCCTATCTGGTGAGATGATGAAGATGCTAGGCCACGATGCTTTCACGCGACGCGCGCTAATCTTTCTCTCACTCTTTCTAGCGGTACTACACAAATTGGAAGTCGGGCCGACCAATTTTTGCAGCGCCAGATGTTAGGAAAGCGTGATGCGACTACTGGAATACATAGACATCTTACATCCTTTGCGTTGCCAGCTTCTCATGATCTTCGACTCGTCGCTGCTCAGGCTTGTGAAGGACGAAGAGAGACATCTGGACTGCCTTCGATGCGCCAGCTCAAACTTGGGAAGCTGACCTCGGACGGACAGCTAAGAGCCAAATACAGGTGACATTTCTCGTGACGTGTGACAACGGCAGTGCCTATCGAAACGCGAGCTTTGAAGCTTCTCATTCCCTTTCGAGCATCCTGATGCCCTGCATCTTGAGCTTGCGCTGGAATCCATCGAGCCATTTCTGCAGCAAAGGACCCGTCTGTGGAGCGCTGTCAGGAATGTAGGAAGAGAGATAGTCGAACACATTTTGGGCTGCGTGGAAGGGTGGAAATCATGGACTTCAGCATGCTATCCACCCTGCTTTCTACGTTTGTGATTTGCTCCGCTATCGAGGACATGCGAGCCTCCATCACTCACCGATCTTGGGTGCTATCGCAGTTGCAATCTGTTCCGCCTGGGCAGCACCTGCTGCAGCCCCTGCACCGCCAGCTGGCACCAAGGCCAGAGCGTCGTTCCCACCAGTTGCTGCAGGGCCGACAGCGCTCGCAGCAGCTGTAGCACCCCCGAGAGAAGCGACTTGGGCGGCAACAACTTGCTCCGATTCGATCGAGAGTCCTAAGAGTGCAGAGGTTGCTGGAGTGCTGTTTGCCGCGCCGAATGCGGTGGAGGATGAAGCAGATGAGGCGGATGAAAGGCTCTTGCACCTGTAAATGGCTGATGGCTTGGTGTTCGAGAGCCTGTGTGGGCATTAGCAGGTGCGAGTGAGAGTCTGCACTTGCGATTCCTTGGCTCTCGCAAGCCCATGTCCTCTCGGCGGGCTGGCCCAGCGCACTCACCCGCCTAGCAATTTCCATGATCCTCCTGGCGGCAGCAAGTGCAGACTGACCGCGTATCCCTGCGGTAAGGGCGCATCGCCTGTCATGAATATGCAGATGTGGTTCAGGTTGGCTGCATCGTCGATTGGGAAGACGGCATGAGTCTCGTCCACTTGCTGAGGTGCCGTGAGTGGTAGACGTCCAGGAATGAGGAGCGAGAACATGTCTGCGGCTCACTTCGCTCTCTTTGATGCTTGATGCCCGGACTCGGCTGATGCGATGCGATGCTGTGGGGATGAGCGATTCCGCTTCAGAGCATCCTCGACGTCAGCTTGCAAGGCTCGTACTTGGTGGAGACGAGGATGAAGGCGCTCCTTTCAACCTTTGCTGATGACTCGCGAACAGCGCGCATCAATCAAGGTGGAGGTGCACCTCTCCCCGAGGCAGCAATCTGAATGAAGATCTGCCGCGTGCTAATTGAAGTCGCGCGTTGAATTCATGATCCGCGTGTGATTTTTAGCGCGACGAAGCGCGACGCTGCAAGCAGCTCGAGCGTCACGTGTCGCGCCACGCTGCCTCCATCCTTCGCGCCCTCGTCCTCTCCGCCGGCCCATCACGTCAGCAGGGAAGTGAAGGAGCGTCTAAGTAAGTGTGCTTCGAGAGGAACGCATTATTGTGATTGTTCGTGACTCCTCCATCACCTTTCTTTCTCGATCATTGCAGCACCTTCACCTCTCGCTTTGCGCTTCGTGTCTCTTTGACCTGCCCGTCAAGGCCTTGCACCAGGCAGGCGAGGAGGGCTTGAGAGGGACTTCAGCACGTAGACGCATACACCCCCGATCACTCCCACTGAACGGCCGGTTTCCGCTTTATATGAACGGTTCTTCATCACAAATAGCTTTCGGATCTTCTTGTTCTTCTCTTCTTTTCCCTTCGTCATCGCACATCCCGTCATGTCTTCTGACAACAGCCTCGCCACGTTCTTCTCCTCTCCTACGGGTCGTACCGCTGCCATCGCTGGTGGCGCCTTGGTCGTTCTAGGAGCCGGCTCCTTGCTTTACTCTCGCAACAGCAACAGCAACAGCAACAGCAACATCAACAGCAACAGCAGCCTCAGCAAGTCATCAGACTCTACTCGAGCGAAACGAGCAATCCCCAAGCATTCCAAATCCACCAAATCGGGCGCTTCCTCGGCAGCTTCTGCCTCGGATGACGAGTACATTCCCGCTCCGCGCACTCGGCCTCCACAGGGCGCAAACACGCTAAATCCAGTCGCGGTGCTATGGGACGTCGATGTGAGTGTCAGGATGGTCTTCTCGAATTGCCTAGCAGCTGTTCTTCGCGTCGCCACTGAAACATCCTCCGACGCCTGTAGAATTGCCCGCCTCCCACTGGTTCTTCAGGCCGAGCCATCGTTCAAGCTATTCGTCGAGCGGTACAGGCCGTAGGACCTGATAGCGTCTTGGGCGCAGGAAATGCAGGAGAGGAGCTGCTGCCGAGCGGACCCATTGTGATGTTCAAGGCATACCTGGAGATGAGCGACGCCAGTGCCGCTCCAAGCCCGCAGCAAGTCCTTCTGCGTAGCGAGCTGCAAGGCTGCGGAGTCAGCCTGATAGATACGCCCAAATCCGGTCGCAAGGACGTGGCGGACAAGATGCTCATCACAGACATGCTGGCATTTGCCATTGATCAGCCCAGCCCAGCAAGGGTCGTCGCCATCACGGGCGATCGTGACTACGCCTACTCGCTGGGTTGCTTGAGGAATCGCAACTACTCCGTCGTGCTAGTCGTTCCTCCAGTCGGCGCTCCTCCAATACTGGAAGCCAGCGCCAACGTCGTCGTTCGATGGCGCCAGGATGTGCTAGGGATGACTCACGACGCAAATGGCAGGCCCTATGCGACTGCCACGCCTAAAAGGAGCAACGGCGCTTCATCTTCCGTGGCCGCGTTCGGCACGAGCCCTTCCAAAGCCCTACATGCGCCAAGCACTCCATTGAATACACGCCAGGCAGATTTTGTCCGTGGCCCAGGTGGTCAGCCAGTGCCAGCGGTCTTTTCGCCACTCATCACAGTTTTGGAGCAGGTGAGTGGCGATGCACCCCGGTGTCCACGATCTTGAGCTCACACCTCACGCCTTGCCACTTCAATCTTGCAGTTGAGGAGCCAGGGCGTCACATATCCTCTACGAGGTACCGTAGCCGAAAGGCTCGCCGCTATAGACGATAAATTGTATGAGCGGGCCGGTGCCAGTCGTTGGGCTGATTACGCAGCTGTTGCAGAAGCAGCAGGGTTCATCACGCTCGGTACTGGTCAGCCAGGCAAGGACTGGGTCGCCTTGCGAACACCGACCACCATGAAGAAAAAGCTCGAGAAGAATGAGTATGATGCGATGACTTCGAGTCCTCTCTCTGTAGCACCTGCCTCAGCCAAAAAGCAACCTCCTTCAACTCCCACTCCCACTCCCAACAAAGCTCGAGCTGATGAACTTGCCCGAGGATCTAGCCCCACAAAGCGCTTTGCCCAACTGACCCCAGAGCCCGCGCACTCTTCGCCCCTCACCAAGAGCGATAGCAGCTCGGGCAACCTGGGCGGCGGCACCAGCATCCCGCTCAGAGAGCTGGAGAAGACCTTGCCACACGCGCCGTCCAAGGAACTCATCCCAATCTGCTTCTTTGCTCTTGCCAACTTCTTGCTCAACGAGCGCACTGTTGGAAATGACTACGTTCCGGACACCAAGATTCAGCGCTGGCTTTCTACGTCGAAGCACAAGATGGCAATATACATTCAGACGACGAACAATTGGGTTGACTACTTGATGCTGGCTCGCGAATATAAGATTGTGCGGCTCAAAACTGTGCCCGGCGAAGAATCCTTGCGAGTCTCGATCCATCCCCGCTTGACGGAGAGTCCTGCGCGTGGACAAAGGCCCAAGTCGCCTGAGAATCCACCGCGTTCTAATGGAGCGCAAGAGGGCGAATACGAACAGGAACATTCTCAACGCACTCAATCTACCTCTCGCGCTACATCCGGCGTCAGCGAGCGCGCCAAATTTAAGCCGCTTGTCGACATTCTGGTGCGACTGAGACGAGGGTGAGTGTTCCAGAGGTGGTGGGCTCAGGAGCAGGACTTGCTTTGCTAATACCGAGTCCAATCTGGTAAAGGCACGGAGAGGCCCAGCCCTCACGAAGCTTGGTGACCGAAGAGCTGGAGGAGATTATTTCCCACAGCGCACCATCTTCGCAAGAGTGGTATTCGGAACACGGCTCTGCTAGCGGCTTTGATGAATACGTCCAGCACGCCACCAACGCTGGATTTGCTTTGCTTTGCAACGATGAAAGCTCTGGCGCCGAATGTCTGCGCCTAGCGCCAAAGTACGAGAGGATGTTCTTTCCTGATCAGGCCTGATCGCGTTTTGCGCTGCTGCTCGCTCGACTTAGCCGACGATCATAAGATTGCAGCAAGAGCGCGCGCGCGCGCGCGCACTATGATAGAGCTGGGAGCTAAGCTCCTGCACGAGAATGCTCTTGGTGATGTTGTTTGCATCACCTTTGGACCGCTATACTATCAAGATTATCAAACGAGCGCATTTACTAGTGATGCACAGGATGGTGTGTAATGGCATGCGGTTCGCCGGAAATGATAGCATGACTGGTGATTATCTTGCCTCGAGAATGCATGAGTCAGCGCGTACTTTGACAGCGGTCCCAAGCTTGATCTCGTCCGCGCTTCCCAGTCCTTTACCCCGAACATCGGTGTTGCGACAAGAAGGATCACTGTCGATGTGGATCCTTGCTGTTCGCAACAGCCAACCAAATGGATCGACCAGGTGCCCGTTCTCGAAATCTCTAATCGAAATGTGTCATTTGAGGGCGGGGCTCTGGTCACGTGATCTTGCAATAAACACACGCTCAGATCAGCCTCACGCTCTGCAGCGCCATACATGGCGCCCGAACTGCACGCCCGTGCTGCGCTGCTGGCCGAGGCACAAGATCACGAGCGCGGCATGTGAATCGGATGAAACGTGTCGAGGCGCGCTCGCATTAACGTTGCTGGATCGATGAGCAGCAACCTTCCAGCTGGCGCTTCACCATCAACCCCCACGTCGACGTGTGAGTCAAAACAGTCACGAGCAGGCCTTCAATCACGAATATCGAGCAGCGAGTATCGCATTCAGCGCGCATCGTCTGGACGAGCCAAGGGTCGAACAGGAACAACGACTAGCTTATTTCAGCATCCTTGGGTCTTCAGGCGTGCAGGATGAACTCGCTGTACAATCTGGCACTGCGGCAATCCGCTTCCGTCAACTCCGACCTGTCCATCTTGGCATCCAGCAACCCCGCCACCTCTTCAGCTCTGCAAGAAAAGATCTCATCCTCGCTCGCAGCGCTCAGCAGGACTGTAGACGATTATGAAGGTCTGGCGAGCAAGGAGCTGGTGCCCGCGAAGAGGGAGAAGGCTCTGCTCAGAGTGGCCAAGTTCAGAGAGGAGGAGATGAATGCCAGGCGGGAGTTGATCAGATTGAAGAGTGGACGTGCGGTGAGTCGTGTAGCGAGCTTGGACAGGGAATGATGGCGCATGCGCGCGACGCTGCTCGTCTCGCGTTGAAGTGCCAGAGCTGATGCTGGACGGTCGACCACTGCTACTAAATCAGGGTCAAGCCTCGACCACGTCTACCTCTACCTCAACACAATATGGTCAAGCCTCGACCTCATCAGCCAACACCTCCAACACAGACTCAGGGCTTCACGCTCGTCCAGCTCAGTCGCCATCGGCAGCCTATGGCCAGAATGGATTCGGAGCTTCAGCGCACGACCCATCTCGGTCCAACACTCCTAATTACGGGGCAGGATCCAGCATGCCGTACGGGCAATCTCCGTATGGACAGTCGTACGGTGGAGGGCCCTCTGCCCACGCAGTGCCGATGCACAACGATCCGCTGGCTTCATACAGAGCAGCAGCTCAAGCTCAGTACCAAGCTAACGGCGGCTCTTCGAGGGGCAGAGAAGACATGGCGCTCCGAGAACATTCATTCATTGGCAACGCGGAAGCACAGATCGATGCGCTGATAGCTCAAGGGAGACAGACGTGGGGCAACTTGACGGAGCAGAGGGACGTGTTGAAGGGAACGCAGAAGCGATTGAGGGACGCTGCGCTGACCATGGGCCTCAGCAGAGACGTCATCGTGAGTTGGACAGACGAGAAAGCTGCGAGCACTGCGTTTGGAATCGTATCGCTGCAAAGCAATCTCTAGTCGCTGCGGGATCTGACACTAGCATTCCTGCCCCCCTTCACAGTCATACATCGAGCGACGAAGCACGCAAGACAACATCATCTTCGCTGTCGGTGCCCTCTTCACTCTGGTCGCGTTCTGTAAGTTGATTTGGGGCGCAGCGCACCACTCCTTGCTGACCCACGACACCTCGTTTACCATTCGCAGACTTTATCCTGAAATGGTTTGGCTGATACTCCATTGTTTGCATGAATCCGGCTTCTTGCTGGTGCTGCTGCTAGCGTCCCTTTCGCATCCTACATTTTTGCGTCACCCAGCCCCCTCTTTGAGCGACCCTTTGCAAGCAAGATTCCTGTCCGCGATGACGCACGCGAAGCTGAATACCTCTTGAAAGTCATGCTTCATCACGTCAAGCCGCGCGCTTCAAGGGCACAGTCATGGTGCGGACGAAACCTTGAGAAGCGAAGTATTACCATACTTGGTGCTGTGCCGTACTCGATGACATGGTGCATTGCAAGGCTGTCCCGGAAGTGGTATGAATAGATGGAACAAGGGCATCACTGTGCAAGAATATGCACTACTAACCCCACGGGTTGTCCGTCTCCCATGCTGATGAGGAAGTATTTCGCGAAGCGGGTTGCCGCACTTGCAAACCCTCAGGCATGTAGTTGCTCGAATCATCGATGGCTAGACGGTCGAAAGATAGACTGCGCGGTGGCTCTGCCAAAGTTTCTTGTCTGATCGCGCTTGGCCCGCGAGGTGTCGATGAGGAGAATGCAATGTCGCCAGATGAGTCTCTTCCTTCGTCATTAAACGCAAAGGGATTGTGCGAGGCAGGGGTGGACCATGGTGAGGTCCCGTCTGGCGCGACAGGCAGGTCTTTGCTGGAAGATGGTCTCGGAAGATCGTCACTGCGAGAGTTGCTCGCGACATCGCCTTCATCATCTCGTCCTTGCCGCGATGAGTCGCCGCCCCACCCACCGTCTTCAGCAGGCAGGTAGGATGCCGCTCGGCCCTCCAGGCTTGATCCCCTCCCGCTCTCTTCATGAGAGGCTCGGCTGTCTGGCTCATTAAAACGACGCGCGAGCTCTCGTGCGGCATCCGACGACAAGCCGTAGCCGCGAGCTGCATCCAGTGATACAGGTGCAGCCTGACCCGGTGCTGGGACAGGTGGTGCGGGCTCATCTTCCTCGTCGCTGTATGAATCCGCGAACGACAGACTGACACCACCCATCGAATCCTCAGTCATCATGGCAGGAGGCGCTGGAGGTGGCAGACGACTGAATGGCGATTCGCTGAAGCTATGGGCGTAGGGCGTAGGTGTGGCGGATGGCCGACGGGGGAGATCTGCCGCAAGCGCTTGGGAAGCCGCTTGGTTCGAAGGCTCCGCTTGTCGGCGAGCGTCATCCCGTGTCGTTGCGATCATCGGCGTCTTGAGCTGCTTAGGCGGGGCGGATGCCAGAGTCGGAGTCGGGGTCGGGTCGCTACGGCGAGCTTGCTCAGAGGCAACCAGTGGAGGTAGAGAGCTTTCAAGCTCCCTCACTTCGATGCCGCTGGAGCGCAATTCAGCTAGCATTGCCTCGGTGTCGAAATGCACGGCCAAGTTGGGCGGCTTCTCCGCTTCTGGGGTAGCAGAGCGTGTGGAAGCCAGATCCGATGACCTTCGCACAGTATCGACCGCAAGATGCTTGGGCGCTACGGCAAGTGCAGAATTGCCAGCATCGGCGGTCTCTGCAGTAGGCTCAATGGATGGGGTCGCGACTGCAGGCTCACGCTCGAGCTCGCGCGGGGGTAGATCGTCATCGTCATATTCGTATTCGTTCGTGGTAGTCGGCCCTGTGCTCGATCGCTGAGCTGGAGTGCTGGATTGCGAAGAGTCTGTCGAGGCATTGCCAACGCCTGCTTGTCCGTCCTTCTTGCGTTTGAATATCCGACCAAAGCCTCCTGAGCTATTCTGCACCTTTCTAGTCTGTTCCTCCTCCTGCTGGATTTGTAGCGCCTCTCGCAAAACTTCTCTGTCTGGCACATTGTTCAGATCCTCGGGCTCATCGAAGTAGTCTGCCGTTGTCTTGAAGCCAAGCTCATCTAGGACAAGTGGCATGAATGCGCGGTACTGCAGATGACCTGGTACCGTGGTCGTGACGTCAACGTTCTCCACGTCTGGCACTCGCTCTACTGGATGAAGACCAGCAATAGAGCGAATACCACCTGTGGTCGCGCGGAAGAGATAACCGAGGATCCAGTCTGTTCGCGAGAATGCTGCAAGGCGGGGGAAGGCAAAGACGTCAGACAAAGCCACTCGAGAGCAACGCAGGAAACGCACCATTGACAAATCGGCCCGAGACCACACTTCTGGCTTCCTTCCACTGTGCATCTGATGCGGTGACTGGCGCACCAATGATGAAGACGTCCTGCACGACTCCGAATTTCTTGTTTTTCGCGAGCTCCGTGAGAGCATAGAATATGGATCGCGCACCCAGACTGAAGCCCACCAAAGTGACTGGCCTAACACCCATTGCTCGTTTGGCGAGAACATCCGCGAGAATAAGACCCGCAGACCACGACCGATCGAGCGCATTGCTCCATGGATTGTCGATCAGTAGGCCAAGCTTGGTGAGCCAGAGAGGAGCGGCGAGGGCTGCACATGGGAAGCAACGGCGGTCGTGCTCTCAGCACGCGCTTCCCTTGGGCCTTTGTCGGACTCTACTCACCTCCCACGAGACCACCAGCAATAGTCGCAGCAAGCACCTGCTGAAGACCTTGTACGACCGTCTCAGTGTATAGCAGGTAAATCGCATCACCCATCTCTTTCATCATATCTGGTTCCCACAGCACAGCAAACACATCTCCCATCACGCTGTCAATGACCGAGAAAGGCAGCCGTGGGTCGTCCTGAGCTCCATTCATGAATCTGAGTGTGCAACGCCCGTCAGTATGACTATGCATAGCGAGCTTGTGCATTTCGCTCCGACTCACCCTCCCACACAAATATAGCAATTGACCCGTTTGTTGTTATGCACAGGCTTGAATTCGAAGGTGCGTACTGTCCGTGTCCGTCGACTCATTCCTCTGCCACCGATCGCCATGCCGCCTGCTGTGGCCGTTCCAGTGATCACGGCAGCGCCGCCTACGCCTCCCAGAAACCCAGTCGTGCCACCCACACCGATGGTTCCGAGCGCTGCACCAAGACCAGCACCGATGACGGGAGCAAGCATCCCCGCAGAGAAGCCAATGATGAGACCACCTCCAACTGTAGCAAGCCCCATCATGACGAGTCGCCGTCTTCTCGCCAATTCTGCGCGCTTCTTGATCGCTTTCTTGCTCTTGAGACTTCCGGAGACGCCCTCCTCAATCTCAAGCGCATCTGTGACGCGCTTCTCGAATTTTGTTACGTCCATCCAAGTCAAGCTCAGATAAGCCGCGACAGTCTCTAGGAGCACCCTTGATCGCGCATCGTATACGCTATCTGCCGTGAGCACTAGGAAGAGGTCGCACAGGACGGTCCATCTCAAGTCGAGCGTGATGTGTTCGTCTGCGCTGCTGAGCTCTTCCGTAACTCCTTCCAGTGCTGAAGGCATTGTCTCGATGGCCTGAGGTGCCGCAGTCAGTCCTAGTTCACCCGTCGCTCGTGCTGATTGCGCGTCTGCCTCGACGAGCTGCGCCTTGGTGTTAGGATCAGCCACCTGATGTGCATCGAGCGCTCCGCTCTCGGGCTCATGATCGACATCTTCAGGTTGAAGCGGTCGCAGCGAAGCCTGCGGCGTCTTGCTAGGTGAGGGCAGCTCGCCCCCACGTTGGACGGGAGTCTCGAGAGCAGCACCTATGTCTCCTTCATCGTCCGCATCCTCTGCCAACTCGAAACGCTTGTACGGAGGCGGTGGAGCTTGTGACAAAGCGCTTGCTGCCTTATCTGCTTCCTTACGGCTGAGTGAGTCGCCACTGGAGTAGTCCATGTCGCCCAAGTCCCCTTCATCTTGACCAAGCGCTCTGCTAAGGTCGCCCTCGTCATCCGCCGGAGAAGCATGCGCAGGGTCGAAAGGCGAGACAGACTTCAGCGAAGTCGAGCTGCCATTCCCTCTGACCTCTAGATCCGAGCTGAGCCCTATGCCTGGCTCTTCTGCGGGGCCCAGCTCCAGAGTTCCGTGCGACGAATAGTGCTCGCTCGCGGCACTCTCATCCGCTAAGGAACGCCTTAGCTGCGCTTGCTGCTCTTCAGCTTCGCGGGCCAAGCGATCTAGCTCGAGAGCTTCTTTCTTCAACCTTTGACGCTCTTCCTCGGCATCTCTCTCGGCCTTTGCTTCTGGGTCAAAGTCCGGATTATCTACTTTGGACGTGGTGATCAAGCTAGGAGCCATGTCGGAAGCGAGCACGCCATGTTGCGCCAGGGATTCTATCATGCTTTGCTCTGACGAAAGAGCTCAGCGCAAATGCGATATGTAGCTGAGCGGAAGCAGGGTCCAAGTGCACGCAGTGCTAGTTGCTGACTCACCATCTGCTTCTATGTCCATATGCTGATACAGCCGCGCCATGACCCGCAACCGCCATTCATCCGCGGAGGCTGCTGCAGGCTGCGTCTCCTTCCCGGGCACCCTCTCCAGCTTGCGTATCATGTCTCTGGCGACTAGACTGACTAGTCCCACATATGCTATCTTTTGACCCTCTGTCAACAGCTTCTTCGTTGTTGCTAGCTGACTGAGCGGAGTGGCGCCCGTCCCACCTGTCGGCTCGTACAGACCATCATCGGCTTCCTTGTTTGCACCGGCTCCCGAGCCTCCTCCAAACAGATAGTCGGTGGCAGCATGCAGCTCGTCACCCTCCACATCGTCCTCTAGCCTCAACTGCGTGTAGCCTCGACTCGCGCCCTCGTCCTCGCTCGTCTCTTCCTCGCTACTATCAGATTCTGCCCCCTTTGCGCGACCCTTGGCGCGTTTGTCCTTGCTCTGACCTTTGTGAGGTTCGCCCTTCTCGTCGTTTCCAAGACCAGCTGCGCTCTCCTTGTTGGAAGGCGCCTCTCTCCAGGAGTACCCTCGAGCATCGTCGATGTCTAGGTGCACACCCGTCGCATTGCCTTGCATGGCTTTGGAAGCACCGGCGCTGGACATGTGAGCGCTCTTTTTGCGCGCATGTCCCAGCTTCTTCTTCCCCAGAGACGAAGGACCAGCTCCTCCCGCAGTGCCGTACCCGCGCCGCCCTATATTATCCTCGTCAGAAGAGGAGGTGCTGGATGAAGGTGCAGCTTCTCGCACTACTGGCCTGCAGTAGGATTTGAGAAAGAGGCGATGGGCTAATCAGCGCAAAGTGGTACGGTGCGCAGCGCTAGAGAGCTGACACAGACACTCACATCTCCTGCCAGTCATCGTCGAGGAATGACATGCTGGGCCGAAACTCGCTTCACGTGCAGTTCTGGTCGAGATCGATGGGGCGCACTTGTTTGGAGGAGATGGCAATCCAGTACCCATCAGAGCCTCACAGCACGCGTCGTACAATCCATGCAGAGCCGGCTAATCGGTCACTGCTGATGCGAAGAGCCCTTGTAAGCCCGCAATGTTGCAGGTGTATGAGTCAAGATGATGTAGAATCGTGAATGCGTGATAATTGGCATCCCTTCGAGTTTTGAGAGCTCGCTGCATGATAACAGATCGGAGATTGTCCCAATTTGGCGGCTGGCGCGGGTGCAGCAGCGTGGGGGCGGTTGAGTCTGGTCAAGATGAGAATCACGTGATCACTCAGGCTGCGATCGAGAGACCAACAGCGGCACGGCGGCGCGAGCTGCGTGACCGCCGAGTGGTTGCTGCTGACAACTAATCAAAATATTAAATGGCACAAGTGGAGGCCAGTCTTGGGTTCCCTCCTTACCATATACAAAAATCGCGAGCCTATCTCACTCTCATTTGACTCAAAGCACAGAATTCTTCGGGCTCGCCCCTGGTGACTCTCCCCTCATTTCGAACGTCTGCACTATCCAGCTCTCTCACGAGCTGTCGGCGTATCCGCCAGCCTCGCTCCGCCCTCGCCTTTCGGCCAGTCTTCTATTTTGGGTCGCATGATGCTACGTCCGCGCACTCTCGCGTCCTCATTTAGAGGGGCTTTGCGTCCACTACCAGCATACAATGCAGCGCCTGCCGGCTTGCAGCAATCTGGCATCCTCGCCACAAGCGCACGGTCCGCATCGACGACAAGCTCCGGCTCATCAGGCGCGAATCCGGCACCTGGTCCACCTCGACCTGGCAGCCCGTTCGTCATCTTCGATCGAGCAGCCAAAGCGAATCAGCGCAGCCGGGCTTCGAAGAGAAGAAGGATTGCTAGTGACGGCTCGCAATGGACGGGAGAGCCGGGTGAGCCTTCCAGAGACACGGACTATGTCAAGCACGTCATTGCAGAGAGTATGGCTGAGCGTGTCTTGGTGAGTGTCGTGCCAAGGCAATGGTTCGACTGTCTTAAGAATGTTGCTGATGGTGCGTTCTGTGATCTGTAGGACATCAAGCGTCCTTTGGACACGATTGTTGAGCTCGGAGCTGGTGCTGGCTTTCTCCGTCATTACCTGGACCCAGCGGGATCGGGCTGCAAGAAGATCATCATGTGTGACACCAGCGAGGAGGCGTTGTGGAGAGATGCTCACTTGGATAGCAAATATCCGTGTGAGTGAATTTGTCCAGCAGCACGAGCCGCTCACAACTAATGCGAGTCCCTCCTCTGTATACCAGTCGAGATAGAGCGGCTGGTAGTCGACGAGGAGCAGCTGCCATTCGAGGAAGACAGCGTCGACTGCATTGTCTCGATGGGCGCACTCCACTGGACCAACGATCTGCCTGGTGTGCTGATCCAGGCTCGCAAGGCGCTGAAGCCCGACGCCCCGTTTCTCGGCTCAATGCATGGCGGAGAGACGCTCTTCGAGCTGAGGTGAGTGCTGCTTGGAGGGAGAACCGGCTGTATGGAGATATCTAACTGCCGCATTTGCGCCTCAGAACGAGTCTGCAGCTTGCTGAGCAAGAACGGGAGGGCGGCATTTCTCCCAGAGTGTCTCCGATGACGGACACTCGCGACATGTCTACCTTGCTCACTAGGGCAGGATTCGCCATTCCGACGGTTGATTTGGACGAGGTGGAGATTCAGTATCCCAGCATCTTCGAATTGATACATGATCTGAGAGATATGGGAGAGAGCAACGCCGTCATCAACCGACGCGGATCTCTGCGAAGAGACACGCTCATCGCAGCCAGTGCTATCTACGAAGGTGAGCCTGGGCAGAGCAAGGTGTACTGCAGCTCATAGCCTCGTTGTTCTGACGTTGCAAGCTTCACGGCTCAGCTCTTCACACAAGCCCAGAGGTGGACGACATGGTGCCAGCTACCTTTGCTAATATTTACTTTGTGAGTCGTGCATACAGCCAGCTATAACACCCGAAATAGGTTCGGTCAAGCTGACGTACACCGAACACAACAATTCCAGATCGGATGGAAGCCAGCCCCTACTCAAGCGCAACCCCTCAAGCGAGGCAGCGCAACGGACAGCCTCAAGGACGCCCTCGCGGACCAGGAGGTGGGCATCGAGAAAAAGTAGCTAGGCTTCTTGATACATGCTACGAATAAGAATCAGAGCATTTGGCAGAAGGTGTCCCAGCTTCTCGGAGCGCGATTGCCCACTCCGCAGCGCCTGATGACGGTGTGATCTTGACTGCTTGGCTCGCACATTCAGCGGAATCTCATTTAAGAAGGCACCTTCTCTGCGTAAGCAAACTTTTTGCAGAGCGAACTTTTTATCAAACGTTCAAAATTCAAACAAACCTGCATGTGCACATGCCTTAATCTGTCCAAGATGTTGCTCAAGGTTGCTTCTGCATTCAAAAATTGGGCCTGCATTAGGGTGTCTTTGGTGAAGCTGAGAAGAAATTTATCAAGTTTCCGAGGCATTCATGTTGCTCTGACTGATGGTAAGATGGGCATTGAGGTGATCTGAAATGTCGCTTCCAAACTGGTCATTGATTGATCTCAAATGTTGCTATTAAGTCTGACGCCCAAATTGATTTGTGAGCGCGACTCTGAGCTTTGAAATAAGTCTAAGCTTGGAGCTACTCACAGCCTCTTGGACCCCTCTGTGCGAGGTGCAAAGGGGTCGAGCGCTGGCACAGCAGAGTCATTCAGGAGCCTGTACTCAGGGGGGGTGTTATGGCACATGCGCTTCCAGATGAAGACATATGCCAGGGCAATCAGAGTCCTTTTGCTGCCAGGCAGAGAGCCAGCTGTTGTGTTGGAATTGTAATGCTCAGGCCTGCCAAAGAAAGAAATGAAGGATTGTCAGCTGGGTGATCAAAACAGTGTCAAACATTAGCAGGAGTAAGTCAATCAAGGAAAGGGGCTATTGCAAGAGAAAAGAGGCATAGAAGAGTCTCCATATACGTCTTACAGAATGTCTGGGAGACATGGTGTGCTGTGTAACAGAACAAGAGAGAAGCACAGGGAGACAGAGGCAAATGTCTGAGAGACACTCCTGTGTTTGAGGAGCATATGTATGGTCCAAGACATAGGTAGCTGCATGAGTAATGAGTTGGAGACACAGTGGAATGACAGAGAGATGGCTGGGTCTGTTCAAGAGAGAGAGAGATGCTCAGCGCACAGTGAACAAAAGCTACAAGGCAGTGGGTGGCATGCACGGCATAAAGTATGCCAAAGTTGAGCGAATTGGAGACCAAGACCAGGCGAGAAAACACAGCGGAGCTCTTGTTCTGTCGATTGATCTTAATTGGCTTGATGGGGAGGACCTCATTCTGAGTAATGTCCATCCCCTTTGCCTCACCTCCACGATGCTGTGAAGAGGTAGGAAACAGAAGATACTTCTACAGCTTGAAAATTGAGACTTGTGCGCAAGGGGAAGGAAATGGTTGTTTGCCCGATGAGGGAAGCCGCTGGACAGTGAAGAAGGGAGAGCTTTGTACGCTGATCGTACAAGCCTGCCCAAAAGCAGAACCTTCTGCTTACTTTGCCTCAGCCTCCCAAGCTGTAAGAACAGCTACCTCTTTCCCATCTGTTGTCTCTGTAGCTGTGCCTGAGGAGGATGGCATGCTTTTGGACGCTTTGCAGGGCCATGTCTGCCGTGAGGGCATCAGTAAGCACATCAAGAGTGTTGTCTTTGCCCTCTTTGCAAGAGCAGTGAGCATGGCCTTTCTGAAGCTATGCACCTCTTTTCTTGCAATGTCAAGCCATTCCCTTGTGCTTTGAGCCTTGTTGCTCAGCTGCAAGAAGTCTCTTTGCAGCTGAGCATGGTCAACAATGCCACTGAGGGTCCTGGGCTTGTTGCTCTCTCAGATAGTCCCCATGCTCTTTGCGCTTTCTGACAGCTTGTTATTGGGATGATTGTTGAGAGCCTCTAGGCCTCTATTGGAAGCAAGTTGCTGAATGCATGTATAGGCTGCTCTGGCTGCTTTCCGCTGAGCAAGAGAAGGCTCTGTGGGCTGCGTGGTTATGGTATGCAGGTCCAAACCACACTCTTGCTCCTGTGGATCAAGTCAAGCTTCATGGGTGACAGAGACGGACGAGTCTGATGGGAGGTGCTGCTCAATGTTCTGACTTGCTGTAAGACCCAGTTGGTCAACTCCAATCCCATGTCTTGGTACATTTTCCTGGACTTTCAATTCATATCCTATGCCGTGGGCATTTACATAGGCGCTGTGGTACGCAACAAGACATGCCATTTTCTGATTTAGCATGAGCAGCTCAATGAGCTCTTCTAAGTTCTCTTGCATGATCACATCTTCATTTGCATTATCCAAGAGCTGTTCATTGTGCTTGCCAATGTTGTTTGATACACTGGAGCTGCTTTGTTGTCCATCAATACATGTGCATCTCTTGACTTGGGGTGTCTTGAAGCTGTGTGTTATGTTTACTTCAAGTGACAGTGTGACAGGCAAACGGCTCTCAAGCATCAAAGAGAATGACAGTCTGAGACCGATCCGCAGACTGATGATTGCATGCTAGTGTGAGCTCAGACATTGCCACCAAGGGTGGACTTCTGTACATCAGGGTGGATCGAAGCAAGAGAAGCGGTTGTGAGGGCTGCAGAAGATAGCTTTTTGGTGGAATGCGAGAACGAATTCAGGCGCAAGAGAGCTGCTCAAGACAGAGCTCACGAGCGACTCAACCAGCCACAGCAGGGCAGATCATGACTCATCTACTGTCTGTAGAGGGATGCAAATGCCGCTTAGCGCATCAAGGCGGTTTCTTGCTGCTGTAAAAAGAATCGCTTGTTGTCCACAAAAAGCTTGGTGTTCTTGACGAAACATGCTTACTGGTTTCAAAGAGCTTCTTGCTGCTGGCTAAGAGCCTCTTCTGACCTTTTGAGACCCAAGTGAGGGAACAGTGCTGCTGCGCATCTTTGCAGTGCTTCTCCCTGCTGTCCAATAGCTTCCTTGCAAACTTACATGCCCTGTTACTGCTGAAAAAGCTCCTGCTGTTGTCGCTCAAAACTGTGCTGCTGGCTTACAAGCTCACTCTGTCACTGAACAAGCACTTGCTCGTGTTGACAAAGACCATCTCGCTCCTGCCAAATGGTCTTACTGCTGACAAAGAGTTGCTTGTTGTCCACAAGAAAATTCTTGCTCTTGACAAAGAGCTTCTTGCCAGCAAAGACGCTGTGCTTGCTGTTCAAGAGCGCGCTGTTGCCAAGCAAACTTGCGCTGTGAGTTCACCTTGCAGCAGAGGCTTTGCACAGAGACGTCTTTGGCATTACGCCTGTTCTTGCAGGACAAACATTGCATCTGGGGCTGCATTGGTGTACACAAGGAGGAGAGAGCCCTGCTTGGAGCGCATAATCTGTCCAATCTGTCCTATTTGTCCAGCAAGGCGGACAAGTCGAGCGCGCGTGCTTGCTGTCTCTCAGAGGCATTCTCTCACAAGCATTCTTCCACATCGACACATCGCTCCACACCCATTGACCAACAAGATGAAGCTGTTCGTTGCGATTGCTGCAGCCGCAAAAACAATCTTCTCCGCGCCCTCCATCAATATGGTCAATGCTGGCGAGTCCAGGAGCCTCTACGAGCGCCTAGCCATCGCTGCCAACGAGCTGCCAAGTGCGCTAGATGGAGAGCCCTCTGCAGAAGAAGTGAACCTTGCCCTAGCAGTCATGCATGCTGCTGTTGCCATCTTGGACAACGCCCTTTTGCGCAAGCTCACGTGCGCACCGCACCTGACCAAGTTTGTGGAGATTCACGACAGGGCAACAATCAATATGGTCAATGCCCGCGAGTCCAGAACCCTGTACGAACGCCTAGCTGTCGCTGCCAACGAGCTGTCAAGCGCGCTAGATGGAGAGCCCTCCGCAGAAGAAGTGAACTTTGCCCTAGCAGTCATGCGTGCTATGGTTGCGATCTTGGACGACGCTCTTTTGCGCAAGCTCACGTGCGCACCGCGCCTGATCAAGATTCTGCAGATTCACCACAGGGCAACGGACTTCGCTCAGACGCACGTGTCTGAGGAGGCATGGCAGCTGCTCTACGATGAGCTTGCGGAAGAGATGCGCGATATGATAGGCAAGTTCGGTGCAGAGAGTAACCTGGCCTTCTCCAGATACATCCAGATCCAACAACTGCTTCTCGAGCTTTGGGAATCACGCTCGAGCTTGGAAACAGTTTGGCTCGCTCACAGCTGGTTCAGCCCTTCCGTATGGCATTGGGCGCAACCTCAGCCGCTCCCATACAAGCGCGCTCTTTTCCTGCGCCCGGCTGAGATCGCTGAGGAAGATGCCTTGAATGGCACCATTGATAGGCAAGTTTGGTGCGGAGAGTAACCTGGCCTTCTCCAGATACATCCAGATCCAACAACTGCGTCTCGAGCTTTGAGAATCACGCTCAAGCTCGGAAACAGTTTGGCTTGCTCACAGCTGGTTCAGCCCTTCCGTATGGCATTGGGCGCAACCTCAGCCGCTCCCGTACGAGCGCGCTCTTTTCCTGCGCCCGGCTGAGATCGCTGAGGAAGATGCCTTGAATGGCACCATTGGCGTTGAGAACAGCTTCGTGGCTCACCTTGCTCGTCAGGAGGCATCAATCCGCGGCGACTCAAGCCCGAAGGTGCTCGACTTTCTCTGGCCCACACCGGTCAATACCTCCAGCGCCTTCCTCGCTCCGGCCGGCAACAAGCGCAAAGCTCAAGAACCACCCGCAGACTCTTCTTCGCGCGTTACTCGGTCTCATTTGCACACGCTTGGTACGGTCACGCTCCATCTGCCAGCCTCCGCAGTCACCTCGGCTACGGAAGTCAACGCTCAGCAGATAACGACGCACTTCGACCTACCAGCGTTCGCAATCACGTCGGCTGCTGGATCGGTGGTCGGATTACCACAGATCATGATGCAGCTTCCGGACCCCTCGTGCTTCCCTCCGGGCTTGAAGATGTTTTTGCCGGAGCTACACGTCCACTTGCCCGTCACGTTCACCAAGCGCCCTCCTTCAGTCTGGCTACGCCACAACAGCGGCCTCATTGTACCTGGCAAGTAGACTTACCACAGTGGTCGCAGCTCACAGCGTGAAAGCTCAGGCATTCACCTGCATTATCTGCCCTTTGAAGATTTGGCGCAATGCTGCCCAGTTGCCTCTGGGCTCTCCTTGACTTCTTTGCCCACCCCTTTTGGTGGCAGAGTCTCCTTGCAGACCACTACTTGCGCACAGGCTGATGCTGTTGTATCGTCTCCAGCTGGCAAGGCCATCACACGGAGTAAGGCTATGTAGGCAACATAGGATTGAAGCTGTGGGTAATCAGAAGGGGGCGATGACAATGGTGCTGTCACACTCTGCGATTGATGCAACCAAAGTAGAACAGAGTGAGGTGAAGGCGAAACGACATTGTGGCCAAGGCACAGCCTTTAGTCGTGCGCTGAGGCTGGAGTGAAGAGGCCGGGAGTGGAGAGAATGACTGGGCGATGAACGAAATGAGAAGACGTCAGGAAGTGCTTGGAACGGGGAGCCATTCTCACGTCGCAATCCATCTGCGCATGCTGAGCTTGGCTAGAGATCTGATCAGCAACTCTCTCTGACAGACCGCAGCGACTTCCTCAGGAGTCTTTGCATCTGCAAGCGCTTGAAGAAGGACTTTCTTCAAGTCTTCCTCCCTCTTGGTAAGGGCCGCATTGCGCTCTCCATTCTGGAGCTCCTTGGCCGCAACGGCTTTCTCCCTGGCGCTCACCTCGTCCTCATCTGCGCATCCAGCTTGGCTAGAGATCTGATCAGCAACTCACCTTAAAGCCCGAGCCTGTCCAAG